>NC_056741.1:1883757782-1884005282 GCF_019279795.1 Protopterus annectens
CACCTATAAAATTTGTCAGATGTACAAAACTTTACATACTAACAGAAAAAAAAAAAGAAGTTCAGTTTGAGCATGAGATTATGCCTCAAGATTTGGAACATGAAGCAGAATGGAAGGGGAACAGGCAGAGATGAGGGCATAGGAAAACTGCAAGCACCCTGGTGGAATTCAAGCATCAACAAGATGTACAACATAAGAAAGTCAAAGTAAAAGTCAAGAAATATAACATCCAGCAGGATAAAAACTCTCTCAAGCTACACAAAACACCTGAGAGAGCAAATCAGGTCTACCCAAGCCAGTTCAGAGGTAAAATAGCTTCCCAGACCAAGGACAATCACAAGGCTTTCTTTAGCCATATCTTTTACCTCAAAGGCTGTACACAACAAGTTGCAGAGCTAAATGTGAATGGGGCCATGTACATGCAGTTGGAAGACGTAGCAAATGTACTAACTAATTCAGCTCCAGCTTTAGCCCCCTCTCTCCCCAGTCAACCCTCAAGAAATACCATTGAATATTACCCCCCAACTATCACTAGACAACAGATCCAAAATGCACTCTCCAAGGCCAACAATACCACACTGAAGGGCCCCTGATAACATTCCATGAAGCCCTCTAAATAGCATGAAACATGACCTATCAGGACCACTGGATTCATCATTTAATCATAGCCTCCAGTCAGTCTATGCACTATACGAATGGGAAAACTGCAGCAGTCATCCCTCTGCATAAGGCTAGGCTTTCTAAGAAACCTGGAAACTACAGACCCATTAGTCTGACTAGTTTCATATACAAAACCATGGAAAGAATTATCAAGGAAATTATTAATGATGATACTGGAAACCTCCAGACACTGGTCCCAACCCATGTCAAGAAAAGACTGTGCCTACTCAGTCTGATAGACTTCTTTGAGAAGGTCACCAAGGCAACAGATGATGTAAAAATGTGCATACTACTTACCTTGACCTGGCCAAGGCATTTGATACAATACTCCACTCAGGCATTGCAAACAAACTCACAAAATTAGGCATAACCTTCTATGTTATACGCTGTACTGCTAGTTGACTCTCAGAAATGATGATGGAAGTTAGAATAGTGGAGTCCACCTCCACAAAGACGCTGTTCACTAAAGAAATCCTGCAGGGTTCAGTGCTATGTCCTCTCATTTTTGACATCTACTTCTCAAACATCAAGGATAAGGGCCTCAGGCTGGACAAGCTGGTAGATGATTTCAAACTGGAAGGAGTCAAAGAATCCCCTCACGACATGAATATCCTCCAGGAAGGGCAAATACAGACTAATAACTGGTGCCACAGACATGGTTTAAAACTCAGTGCCAAGAAATGCATAATAGTATCCCCTGAGAAATTGGCTACTCAAGGAAACTGCCTCATTGAGAACATACCCCTAGGGTAGATCCAGCAGTCAGGGATTGGTAGCATATGAAGATAATAAACTGGCTTTTGACCAACAGGTGTCTAAGATAGCATGGAAATCATTCGATGTTGCTCAACTTATAAGCAAGGATATGGCATCTATATCAAAGGAAGTCATTGTTCCACTGTACTCAACCCTGATCAGACCCATCATCATCATATACAATGCCCCCTAGAGTATGTACCTGACCATATACATGCAACAACTGGCTTGTCCACAGAGCTTCCTCACAAAACAAAAACAGGGTGTTAACATGACCTATGCAGTTCGCCTCACAGTCCTATCCTTATACTCTGTTCCCAAAGACTGTTGAGGGGTGATGTCTGGCATATAAGGCATCCCAGGATCCTACAATGATGGCTCTCTTGCATATCTGCAAAACAAATAGCATCAGATCTACTTGATCTTGGGACTTAAATCTTGCTGCTTATAACATAAACAGCACAATGTGGACAGACAGGTATGTTTCTTGCAGAATACCCTCTTCTCTGGAATAGGCTTCCCCATCCATGTAAAGCATGAGTTCTTCCCCGACTCTATTCAAGCATAACTTAGAACAGTGGATGAGAAAATGAAAATTCATCCCTGGTCTGCCACCTACATCTTAAATGGAGACAGACAACTTGTAAATGTCTAACCACACATGCCCTAGCTTTCACATACCCCTAAAAATAACCTCTAGGGCACCAAGCTTGTTGGATACATTTGAGAAAAATAGCTAGGCTTAGAGAGGCCCTTGTGGCAGTTAGCCTAGTAAATACCTTGGAACCCGGCAGGGGGAATATCACAGTCAAGAAAGTGGTTTCCCAGGAATGTTCTGGGGTGTGTTGGTTTTTTTGTTTGAGCATTTTTTATTAAAACAAAAGGTCTCAACCCTGCAAGCTACAACACTGATAACACTCACTCCCCTAAGAACAGATTCAGTGATAAGAACTTAAGAAATCATGTTGACAATAACCTGAACTTTGATCATCATGTGTCCATGGTATTGACAAACTCCTATGTGGTGCAACATAAGCATCCACATCTAAGGAGATCATAGTCCCACAATATACTCAGCCCTTATTAGACCAATAAGAGTACAATGCACCCTTCGACAAGTATACGACCAAGCATTTACAACAGCTGAAACAGCCACAGAGGTTCCTAACAAAAGAATACAGTGTGTAAATGATATGTCCTATGCGGACAGCCTTTAACCACTGTCACGGTCTCCTACAGACTAATGAGAGGCAAAGTGACTAACATACAAGGCCATCTCCAATCTAGTCCTGATTGCTTTGCTACACATTCGCAAAATAAAAAAGCACTACAATTGCCCAATCAACCTTGTCTGTGACAAAACATGCTGGAGGAACAGCTGTGTCTCTCCGAGATTACTCCTCTGGAACAGTGAAGTTTTCTGTGAAAACAAAATGTAAATTGGACCAATGGGTGGCAAATCGCAAATTCACTCCTGGTTTGCTGCCTGCGTGGTCCTTATGGACAGGGGCAGTTTAAAGAGGTCTTAAGGCACAGGCGTATATCAAAGCTGTTCTAGCCCACGGGAACTGATAACTGGTAAAACTGGGGCATGAATGGCTAGGCTTAAAAGGGCTCTAGGGCTGTTAACCTTGTAACATCCTATGATCCTAACCTAGGAGTGTATAAGGCAAAAATAAGTAAACTGAGTAACAATGTTATAAACATGTTGGGAAGAAGAAATACAGTAAGGGGCTTCGTCATTAATTTATATATGTGCGGTGGTGGTGCTGTGGTAGCGTTGTCGCCTCACAGTACAACGTTGTCCTGTTCGATTCTCAGCTAGAGCGTCTTCTGTGTGGAGACATGCGTGAATGGGCGTATCTTCGTTGAAGGTTGTGCGTCAGAGCTGGCAACTCTGCACGTAAAAAATCTACTGCCATTCATTAGTGGACCGGAGTTCCTCTGTGGCGACCCCTAACCGGGAAAAGCCGAAAGACAACAACATAATATAAAAATATATAACAGATACACACACACATACATAGAGGGATCTATGCCAGAATATTGAAAACTTAAGACTAAAATCATAAATTTCCAAAACAGAAAATATAAAAAGCACAACAGTGGAGAAAGAGCTTCTCATGTTCAATATTTTAAGTTTTTGGTTTTCAGTCTTTTGAGCTTTCGATCCTATAACATAGACCCATATATAGCTACACACAAACATTACTCTTACATATAGATATAGGGATTCACTTTATATCTTCGAAATACTGAAATATCGAAATTCAGTATTTCGAGGCTATAAAGTCGAAACCTGAAAACGAACTCAGAAGCGCGAAATTTAAAATCTCGCACACCAGAGATTTTCAATTTCGTGCTTCTACTCCACACAGACACACAGACACACAGACACAAGTTCTCTACTACATAAAAGCAGGGGGCAAGCCCCCCTGCACCCCCCATGTGGGGGGGCTACACCCTCCACACCCCCCTACTTAAATATTCTAACTCCAAGATCGTACTACATACAAACCCACACAAAACACCACTACACAAGCTACATTCTCCTCGCACGCACATATCACAGCAGCAAAACACACTAACACATACCACAGCCCCTACCCAAAACCTTTAACACATACACACTTACCTGAATCCATAACCACAGAAGCGCGAAATTCGACCCCTCCGGTATTCAAGGTTTTGAATTTCACATTTCTGAGATTTCGCTCTTTTCAGGATTTCACTTTATGGGCTCGAAATACTGAATTTCGATATTTCAGTATTTCGAGCTTCTAATGTGAATCCAGATATAGATATATATTTTATACAGACATACATGCACACACAAGTTTCGATGAAAAGTAATAATGATCAAAATATCTAAAAATGTAACTGAAACCACAGTCAAATCACATTAAATCTAAAACTTCATAGATAGGAAATACTCCTCCAAAACCTTTTTGTAGGGGAATAGACCCCCCTGCAACAGCCCACCCAATCTTACTTAAATATATTAACTCCAATATCCACTCCCCAGCTGCACAACCACAGAGAAGAGAAACAACTTTTACAATGAATCATTGCTGGCGTACAAACGCAAACTTCTATAGATGAACATACAACATAACAGTGTGCATTAAAAAGGTACAGATACTGATCAGCACTAATTTGCATTGTAATTTCTATAATCCAAAACCACACGAGTAATGATTTTCGATAGCCTTACACATTTTTCTGTCAAATATGATTTAAATCAACTGTGACACTTTTTTGCTTTAGATGAAGTGTGTTGTAGATCAAAGGTAGTACACCTATTATAAAACACATGCACGCATGCACATAGATGGATTTATTTCAGATATAAAGACAACTGCAAAAAAAATAAATAAATAAAAAGTGTGGAACAGGGAGCTATTGCTATAGATCACTTTATTAAACATACCTGAACAGCCGGCCCATAAGAGGCCAACCAGCAATCTTAAAGAGAAATCTCTCAAATAAGCTCTTGATTTTAAACAAAAAAAGTCAAGCTTCCACCAAAGAACAATACTCTACATAGTGCCTGTGTGTCTAAGTATGTGTACATAGGAAGAACTCCATACCAGGCATAGAGTGCAAAGCACCTGCAAGTGCATTTCAGAAACATATTTGAAAAGGTCAGGCAACTGTTTCCAGTTCTGTGGTGCAGGGAGGATAAAGCTTTGGCCCAAGTCTGAGTAGTGGCTCAGTTGCTGGAAGAGCTAAATTTATCTGTGTCTATATGCCTGGGGGACAGGAACTGAGCAGTCACTGGTTACTCACCCATTCAGGGAGAATGTTAAATGTGATTTAAACTGGCAAATCACCAACCTACAAGTGATCAGCCGGTTGTCAAGTTTGTGAAAGTAGCCTTCATTAGCACAAGCATGGAAGCACACCCACTAGAGGAAGCACTGCATGACCCCCACAGCAATGCAGAAGCCAATGGCAGCCACCTGGTGAAGTGTTAGAAGCCCAACAGCCTGTATCCAACATGAAGTGGGCTGCTAAAATAAGATAATGTGCAGATCCCCCTCAAGAGGGCAGTTATGACTCATTCTGAAACATGAACAGACCCAACTGAGTTATAATGCCAGACATTCAGGTGGCATATCCTCTCCTGGCAGCAAGCAGATTACAGGGTGAAAGCAGGAGAACAAGCTTCAACATGGCTATCTGAATGATGCCCCCTTATCAGACTTTCATCTGATGCAGGGATGGCAACCTGTCTAGAGGCTGAATGAGCTAGAGGCCTATGGAAGGAAGTTTGATCGTCAGCTGTTACGAAGAGAAAACATATGTAGGGAAGAAAAGTCAAACACCCATTTTCTAGGTGCGTTGTTTGCTCCAAATAAAGAAAGTTATTGTGTACAGTATGTGATCAAAATTCTAACCACTATAAATGTTTAAGTATACTACATATAAAATATGAAAACATGAACGTTTAGAACAATCTGAAGCAAAAAGGTGAAAATGAAAGGCTCACAAGGAAAAAGAAAAGCAGAACGAAAAGTGTGGGGGAGGAGGCATACCCTTGCTATATCTTTTTGACAACTGTTAGATCTGCCAGGATTCTTTGCTAAGCCCATCAACACTACCATACTCAGTTACTATAAAAGAGAAACTGCTCGTTTGTCATGTTATCATACATTCCCCACACTTCGACAAGCCAAACGTCTTACACACCACACTGTGTAGACATTATCCACCAGAAACACAAGACAGACATGCCCTGCAAAACGGACAGTCGAGCTAACACATTACCCACTAACAGCAACACCATCTACTCATCCAATAATTGTATTTCTACTGCACATCTCGCCTTACCTTCCAGTGTTTCACACTGGACTAGATTCAGATAATCTGCCTGCAGTAAAATTCCAGCTTTAAACCCCCGCACCAGGCCTTCCAGATACCCGTTGTCAACATTAAAATACAATTCAGGGAACGACGACATAGCAGGCATTTAGCAGCTATATACTTAAACTGCCAGACTAAAAAGTGAATAGTACAGAATAAAGCAACTAACACCAACACAGGGAAACAGGAACCCGGTTGTTGCAAAGCAGACTAAAGCACGTGACCCTCCTATTTTATTTTAAGTCATGTGATGTAACTCAGGGTCGGAGGATGATGAGCGGCAGAGCACTTCGTACTTAAAGAACAGACATCTGCAGAAACCATAAGTGGGGTTTAATAAAGGATATATGGAAATAGATGCCCGATTTGTTTATATGTGGGTAACGCCTATCAATGTTTTATATCCGGATTTTGACATCCAAATTATGGCCGATGGCTGTCACCCTATGTACGTCACCGCTTTGAAATAAATCCGGAAGGGTAATACGTATATGCGCGTGATTTTTGTTGGATGCTGTGGAAAAAAAATGGAAGTTTAACAGATAACATTTTTCTCGCATTTACAGAACCTGGTCTTAGGATCAGCAAATCTCAATTTTTATGTTTTCCTCTTCCTTGCCTTAAACCTTTTGAGTGGCTCCAGCCCAGCTGCGCACCTGCAAAGAGGCATGCAGATGTCGAGGAAATTCATAGCCGGTTTTAGGCACCAGCGAACCCTGCGGTCGCTGGGGGCCCCCAACCACAGCAAGTTATCTTATCCTGATATTCTGTCACATCTGTAAAACCAACAAAAGCTAGTGCAGCAGTCTTGCATACTTAATAAACTATGAGGGTAATAACTCTTATTTATATCTCCCTTAAAATTCAAAGATATTTCTGGTTGTAGTAACGGTGTTTTGCCATGTAACAGGCATCAGAATGGCAATAAATATTTTACTACTGACATAGTGCTCCTGGCTTAGTTAAACCCTGCTTTTGGACATTTTCTCCACTAAAACTATGACATATGTTGCCTGGTTAAAGAAACTCCAGCTCTAATCAGTGGCATACCGCTTGCTCAGAGGCGATCTGTGCTTGACGTATAAAGCCATGTCCAACCCGGAATTAATGGACATGCTGCACCTCAGAAAATCCAAATCCCATCGAGCTACGCGCTCGAGAGACTTGAACCTCAGCACTGAAATAAATAGGACATGCTGGAGGGACAGATTCGTAACCCAGAGGCTCCCTTCATTATGGAATAAAATCCCAGTCCAGGTTAGGCAGAGTCCCTCATTGACTCTCTTCAAGAGGAATCTTGATGAGTGGATGGGAGATCGTAGGTTTACCCCGGGTATCACTTCTGTGTCACTGTTAAACAGAGGCACAGTATACTAACCTCGAAAAAGGGCTTAGCAAAATTAATTTAAAATGGGTGGCGAAAGCCAAACATACTCTGGCTAGGCTTATGAATGCCCTAGGGCAGATAGCCTAGTATGAACCTATGAAAACTAACTACATAGCCAGCTTTTAGTCCCTGCAAAACCATGGCTGCAGGGGGCCCCTTAATCTTTTTTGTCTGTGTGGTGGCCCCACAAAAGCTGCTGCGTCATGACTGGGGAAAAATGAGGAATGAAAAATGCATTAATTTCCTAATTATGCTCTTTAACATGAACAGGGCTGTGATATGACCCTGTTAAGATGAAGATGATAATGAACGTGAACAATATAAGCACTAGAGGGATCAGCAGCCCAGAGTGACTTACCTCAGTGCAAACTTTGGATTTTAAGAAGAGCTGATGCTTCCGATCATCAGGGATAGTTTCTCTTTCAGGTAGTTTTATAACTAATACCAGAACATCAGATACTATAACTCAATTTTTTTGCTTAAGAATTCAGTACAATCCCAAAAATAATAGAATAAATGCTCAGAATCATAAATATGTTTAAATATTTCTCTAATTCACTTAAAAAGTTACTAGAATAACATATTTTGCAACAACATCTCGGAGGAATGAATAAATTATTGTATCAGAAAAAACAATTGCAGGACAGGTGTTACATAAGCTGCATTCATTTATAAGAAATGTATTTATGCTTTTTTTTTAATTACTGTACCCCATTAAATGGGTCCCCTCTAAATATCTATGCATTTGATCTAGAAATATATATCTTGGAAACGGTTATATGAATCCAAGCTCTAATGGAATAGGTTAATTGTAAGCACCAAATAGGACAATTGGCTAGGCTTAAAATGGCCTGCAAGGGCAGTTAGCCTTTTATTAACCTATGAACCTGGACCATGCGTTAATTTGCTCACCAGTTTCAAGCATAGCCTTGTAGAGATTTCTTCTATCTTACTTGTAAAATGTCTCAAAGATTATTTTATTTTACTTTTAATTTTTAACAAAGGGAGCGAATTGGTCCAGGGACCCTCTCCAGTCATATCAGAGACCCATTGGCAAAGACAAATACATTTACAACTTGATATACAATAATGTTACAACTTAAAACATGCAACATTACATTTGGCATATACTGGAAGAATATAATCAGAATTAAAGCATTTACAGAAATGTGACAAATGTAACAACTACAAAGATGGCGCCTAGAAAGGGAAATTACAAAGAAGAGAAAGTAAAGTGTACTTAGGGCGATGTTTTACATAGTATCGGCAGAGTATGACAGAGATAGTAAGTGCAAAGCAGTGGTTAACTAGTTACATATAATTAGCCAACATGGACAGGAAGGCAAGTTTACTATAGCAATATTGTGACAGAACGTTTATCATTGAATAAATAGGTTAATCAGCCTTTAAGTATGAGAATTTAGGTTGCTTTTAATGGTAGATTGAGTTCCTTGCGAAAATGGCGATTTTTGTCTGGGATATCCGGGGCAATTTTAGAAAAATATTTTCCCCAACAACTAGCTGGAATGGGGGTCAAATAAGGTGACTGAGAGTATGGTTTCTAATATTATGGTCAGAAAGTACTTCCTGAGACTGTTCTGTATGAGATTTAAAAGGAGAGAGTTAAAACAAGGATATATTTGCTTTTTCACTGTGAGGAAGGGAGAGACACCAGAGGCTGTGATGAAAGGTTGACATAACTATTTTAATCTTTGTGCAGTACTGAACAGCATATAAACAAGCTTATCAGTTGTACCTGTAATATCTGCAAGATTACAGAAATTATACAAATAGAACTGGTTTAGAAAATATAGGAGAATTACCATTCCTAGTCTTATCCTAGTATTTTTTTGTGGAAAGTAGGTCATTTCTTTAAACCCTGGTTATCATCTTCAAAAAAGTCATAGCTGCACTGACCAAGAAGTTGACAGTATACTTAGCTTATGTAACACAAGTGAAATCAAGATATATTCATCACATATTTGCATCTGAGTTTGTAATATTAAGAAGAAATGAGATGGGCATGAGATAATGTACTGCCAGCTCTTCAGTTTTACTTTTCTGGCTTTGCAACAGTACAGAGGAACCAAAATGTGCTGGAACCAAGGTAAAAACACATATCCAAAACCAACCTTGATAAACAGCTAAAAATCCAAAATGTTCTACAGAAATCATGGCAGCAATAGAAACCCGCAAGTTCACAAATGTTATTACTTGTAAGTGCAGTTCTTGAAATTGTGTTTCTACTGCTGCCGTTACTTCTGTGGAACATTTTGGATATTTAGCTGTTTGCCAAGGTTATTTTTGGTTAACAGTACACAGGAAACCAAACCATTTGAGTAACTTAAGCTGATACATTTAAACCATGGTAAAAGTGCCACTGTTTTAAGGAACCAGTACCACATTTTACACCACTTCACCTTCTAGATCCATCAGTTTAATTCTCTGTGGACTCAGTCAGTAAAGTTAAATTGCTAAGGCTCCAACCCACAAAGATCAAAAATCAGTGTTTTTTGCTGGGAGCATGTTACCCCCCCACTGTGAGGGGCCTCACAGTTGTGCAGCATGGCAAAGGAAGTAATCTTCCAAAATTGAGGAACCTTTGCTGCCACACAAGAGGACACTGCATCAACATTGATTTCCTATAGATAATAGAAACTGTTAAATCCAACATCAGGAAGTTGGTGCTTGAGGAGTTGACCTTAAGGGGGTTGAGACTTGGGGGAACTGTACGAAGCCTGCTGTATTCCCATAATTTCAGAAACAAAATTAAATTATTTTATGAAGTAAATTTTTGCATTGACATCATAAATATGACACATTTTATGTCATTGCTTTACTTTATCATTCTGCTAATACATGCATGCATGCATGCTTTTTCTCACTAAATATAAATATATATGAGTTCTTAAATTTCACAAAACTCCCAAATATCAATATGTAAAGATGAGCAAGGCTATCAGCTGCATATAAAAAGAGAAGATGACGAGCAATTCAAACTTACAGAAGCAGAAAGATCTTTTTATAGATGAACTACCACTTCATTGTTCAGTTGTAGACCAGTGGTATTGTGCATTGTATATGTACAGTTACCAATATATTTAATATATTATATGTATAGTTACCAATTATATTCATAGGCAATGTATCTTCTCAGTCTGTATGTTGCACTCAAGAGATCATGTGGTTTTGCTATCCTTTTACAGTTGGCATTAACAACATGCATCACAGTGAGTTTGTTTTCTATTTCACAAATATAATAAATATAATACTACTTGCAGTTCGTAAGTTACTGTTTATGATGCAGATGGTGCTTTTCTTTTCATTTCTAATCTGAAAATGGACATTAAGTCAGTTGTGCAACCCACTAAGCCAATCAGAAATAATGAAAAATAAATATTTTTTGGAAGTCAGTAAATACGTTGAACCATAGACAACAGTTTCATAGTTTTGCAAAGTTATTGGGCCCTTTATGTTTTAATGTGGATTAGTTTGCAAAATAACTGGGTTACTCACATTAAAATACTTTAGTATGCATACTGTGGTAGTAAACTCAGTCATTCAAGTCTTTTTTTTCTTGCTTCTTGTTTTAGTGTGTTTCTATATTTTGTTTCTTAATGGCACACATAGCAAATGTTCAGAATGAAGCAAGAGAGTCTGTTTCATGCCTGGAAATGTCCTAATTGCTTGTTCCTTGCTAACGCAAGGATACCTGGCTCTGATTTTTGCCTCAGCTGGCTTCAAGTCTAATGAACTAGATACATGTCTTACACATCTCACTACTGTAGTACTCATTTTGCACTTGGCTGATGTTCATCTTGTAGTTATAATGTTTCAGTGTTTTCCGCAATTGAAATAGATCCTAGTCATACACTTCCATGGTCACAAATTAAACTGTTATATGATATCATATGTACAGCTCACAAGACTTTCAAGACTACCATAGCTATAAAACCTCTTTCTGAAGCACTTAAAGTGCTGCTAGAATACAAAATAGAATTGTCTGAAATCTGCATCTTCTAGGCATATTAAATTCTGACAGACTAGGGCTTTCCTTGTCAAGATTAAGTTGTCAAAATTGTTGATGACTATCAGATACAGAAACATTGTTTGCATTTGGCATGACTGCAGTACTTTTTCTATGGTACATGTTGCATAATGTTCCCTCTTTGTAGCTTATATCATGTCTTGAATATCTATAAAGCTATGGATTTTGTCATGCTTCACCATAGTAAGCATATTGTCTAGCTAGTCACTAAATTTAATGTGTTTCTCAGTCACACCCATGATCTCCAATTTGTGTACTTCCTTTTTAGGTCTGTGAGGGACTTGCTATGATTGTGTGCATCATTATTTGATTAATCTAAATTCTTAGGAGGTCACACTCTCAAAACATTTAAACTATTAGGGTTACAAAACACGAAAATAATGAGATGTCAGATTTTAAAAATTCCCTACAAAGTACTTTGATAGGGATGTTTGGAGAGCAAATAGCTATAACTAAGAAAATTATTTTTTTGAGCTGGGACACGGGGTCTGAATTGCCTATACTAAGTTTAATGTTTTTAATTGCCAAAAAAGTAGTTACTAGAAAACTGAAATCAAAATCTAAACCAATCTGTAATTGAAGTACTGAATATTATGATGGTGACAAAAAGAACTGGAGGTAGGGTCTTTAGAAATGGGAAGGAGCAAATCTAATAGAACTAAATGGAATTTGTGGGAACAGTTCATGCTGAATAATGTTCTGGCAGAAGAGGGGGTTTAATGGAAGGCAGGAATTAAGGAATTTATGTAAGAATAAATTATTGTTAGAAAGAAAACATGTAATGTGTAACGCATGAATATGACAAGTGTTAATGGGTTTTTTTTTTTGTCAATGTGTGTGTCTGTCTGTAATTCTTAAGTGATAATTTAAGAAAGATTTTAAAACTTTTCTTTTCCGAGGAGGCAAGCCTTCCCTGTATTCCCTATATTAGGTCAAACCATCACTGCCAGTCTTCAAATATTCCTACCATGAGGCTGCACAAATTCAAAGATGATGGAGAGCGTGGTAAACAAAAGTAACTCACCTTTTCTCTCTCTTTCAAGTCCAAAATAGGCACCCCAGTCTTGTGAAATACCTAGAGCAAGAAAATTGTGAACTTCCTGCTTCAGCATTCCTAGACTAATTGTTTTAGGCTGCAACAGTGTTTAGGGTTCCCATTTGTTAGTACTACTGAAGCTTTGCTTGCAGAATGCATTAAATGGTAAAATGTTAGGCCCTATATGAATATGATAAGTTCCTGGAAATCATCCCAGACTAGTAAATAAAGCTTCTCAATTCTTAAGCAAATCATCAGTTTTTCATGTAAACCAGGGAATTCACCATTCCAAGCATCTGGCAAGTCAAATGGTGCAATATAGATGAACCTGTAAACACCTGAAACTGAATCTTGTTATTTTTTATTCTTATGTTTACAAGTTAGCAATTTCTGATCCTGTGGTGACATCAAATGCATGACTAATTAAAAAAAAACTGAATATGGAAGGCAGTAATTTGCTGTCTTTAAACCACAATGTCTTAAATGTTTAAGGTATTACTTTAATTTAGACACAGATGCATAATATAAACACCAGACTATTTTGGTCTGTACCCAGATTAGATAGCTTCATAGATTAGTACCAGACTAACTGCTCTTCAGGACCATTTTAAGCCTTGCAGTTATCCCATGTGAGAATCAAACCCAGTACTTTGTGTTTGTAAAGTAAACACCGTGACCATTATGCCAACCTCCCACTCACCTAAGATTTTTTTTGACTGATCCTTGTTTCATATTCTTTGTGCCACATTCTTGTATGTAGTAACTTTTGCAATACTACTCTGCCTACAAATAAATACATTTCCTGTTTTTTTTAACACCCTATGCACTATATTTGACTGTAGCATTATTAAATTGTGTCTTTGTTTATCAAAATGATATCTTTTGTCACATTTTTTACATAATTGACACAAAGGAGATTTTCTTTCATCATTCATATAACTACACCTCACATAGAACTTATTGGCACCCATTTCATTGCATTCATGGCTCTTATGACAGTTGTGGCTCATTTTCCCGATATTTTGACCTTCCTTCTAATTTGTTTTCATCCAATAAATTGCCATACACACTCTTCAGTTACCTCTTTCAAATGAGAGGAGTTAGAAAGTCATTCACTCCACAAACATCTGCTGTTTAGTTCTTTTAATAAAGATAAGGTATTTTTACACAGTATACAGATACATGCTGCCTTTTGTATGCAAAATATACTTTTTACATCACTCTGCCTCTTACTTCTCCGAGTATCACACAAGATTCTATTGAATACTAATCAGTCATGTAACTTACCAGACGTACGGGCTTTGGCTTGTTTATTTTAGTAACATAAGCATCAGTACTTTCCAATGGACTGACTCACCAGACTCTTTAGGAGCAAATGGCAAATGTACTGCATATTTTTCTTGTCTCACAGTAACTCTGAAACTTGTATCTCATCACTGCTATATCCTCTGTTTCTTTTTCTGTCTCCTTCCATTTCTCAGACACATTCTGCATTGTGTGTTTTTCCTTTCCTTGTGCAGAAACAAGACATACAATACATTCACATGTTTTTTGGATATTCCAGTCACACTCATATAAAACTCAGACAAGTTACCTTGCAGACAGAAATTTTTCCAAAGATGTAGCTTTACCATCCGTAATAAATGCTTCACTTCTCATACCAGGTAACATCTTAAAAACAATGAGACTGATAAATGAGTTGTGATCCCATCTCTTTAGCTTCATTTTTTCAAATTGCACAGGACTCCACCACACATAATTAGAATAGTAGTACTTTGAACACTGCAAACGTCCCAGTCTTTTAATGAGACAGTATCAAATGTTACAGACAGGGATCATAAGTTTTCTGTCTCAGCTTAGGGTTAAAAATTGTGGTCTGCTGACTTGCAAGTTAACTCTTGGGAAGAACCCAGATGGTGAGGGTGGGTGGAGAGCATATTCTTCTTAGAAGCATTAGTTGACAATAACAATATCTGGATCCGCATGATTGCTGATGACCATGTCCACCCCCTTCTTATTCTTTGGTACTTCTTTATGAATTACATATTACTCACTCATGGGATAAAGAAAGGCTGATTCTCAACACATGCAAATGCACCACAGTCACTTTTATAAAGGAAATATTTTCTGCTATCTATGATACTGGGTGAGGGTGCTTAAGTTGGAGACTGTTAAGGATCTAGGTATGGCTATAAATACATTTCCTTAATCACAATGAAACAGAAGAAGGGCCTTTGGCATGGCTCATACAATACACATGGAAATCTATAGTCATTTTAGGAGTGTCATTTTGACCATATCCATACCACTGGTTCAACCAGTTATCATGCACAGTGCCCCTGTGTATATCTACTCCTAAAATGTAGTTGCCCTAGTGGTGGCACAGAGGTTCTGCAGTAAGAGAACTAATGGGCTCATTTAGCCTGAGTTTTTCCTACAGGCTAAAATAATTGCCATTGTTCTCAGTCTTGAGAGGTTGCTTATGCCTTACTTTAGAGGCTGTGGCAGAATGAGTACAGGGATGAATGTATGCAGGTATCTTAAAATGTCCATTAAAAATAGCAGCAAATTCAACAGATTCATCACTTGGTGTCCTCCTTGCATTTGGGATAAAGTCTCTCTCACTTTAGGTGATTAGATGGGTTTATATGTAAGTTTTTACACTGGGTGATTGTGAGGAAGCTCCTCAAAGGTCAGCAAGCCTTAAGCTCATCACTGACCACTGAATCCAGGAACAAGGATCTCCAACTGGGTCAGGCTCATTTTCAATAGTTGTGTTGTTAGAAAAGCAGACAAAATAAATAAGCACCATTGTAATGTGTAATAAATAATACTGCATTGTATTCCACTGTGTAAGTATATTACAACAAATAATGCATGCGAAGCAGTGTCATACAATAGCAGTTTCAGTTTACTAATAGCAGTTTGGGCATGCATTAAGATTAGGAGATACCATGCAAATTCGGGTATTCCATGAAAGAATATGCTACTACATACAGAGTCCTTTCTTTTTCTAAAAAGAAGTGCTTTAATCAGAAACATATAAATACAGTATTTTAAAATGTAGCTTTCATAGTCAGTGATGAAAGACAGATACGAAAATGTATATATGTGTTTATTTTTATGAAAAAACAAGTATCTTCTTTGTCTTGGACTAATGCTGACATCACTGTTGATTATAATAACCAGCGGAGGAATGCAGCACTAATTCCATACAAATATCTGTTCCCAATCATCAGACCCTCACAGAATACAACTTTCATTCCAGGCATGGCTGCATTACAACTACAGACCTGTCACTGCTTCAACCTGTAGTACCATATTTCTCAAACTGCTATACCAACTATGGTATGCATGTAAGGTCCCTTATTCCTAATGATTGCTGCAGTTCATCCATTACTTAAGTCCCTAAGTTATGTAACAGAGTCCTGAGTACATTCCAATAATTACTAACATCTATGGTGGTAAATTTTGGACCACATGATTATGAAGAAGGAAAATGAAAGAGCTGGCACCGGGGTGAGATAAGCTGGACATGGTGTAAAGAGAAAGGAGGAGTTTGGATCTTGTATTCTCACACAGTAGGGGGTGAGAAAACTGGCAATAAAGTCCATAGCTCAACATTATCCATGAAGTATTGTAAGAGAAGTTGATAATAAATGACAGAGTGTTGATGCAGAGAAGACATAATGGGTAACAATGACTGTTTTCAGTAATAATCTGTAGCCTTTTTCTGGGTTCATGACTTTTTGGGAAAATCCAGTGTATTCATGTTTACATAGGCGGACATCTACAGTACATGAAATATTTACCCTAAAGTCAGTTTCTTGCAACAGTATGTACTGTAGTATATATAATATATATATATATATATATATGTATATATATATATATATATATATATATATATATATATATATTTATTGTTTTTTTTTGTTTTGTTTTTTTTCTGAAAAAAGCTGGTACAGAAAATGAATGCTTGTTTGCTGTTTGTTTGTTAACAAGTTGATTGGACTGGTCTGAAGACTTTTCATACACGAGTCCAGCAAAAATCAAAAGTGATTTATTACCTGATAGGATAGCCAGTACTGATCAATACTGGACTGTCCACAACCATAATGAGTAAGAAGACCTTCTTGCCTCTGGAAGGTTTAGTATTACCTTTACTACCCATCCCGTAGGGTATTGTGCTTACAAACTGGAATACCTATTTATTCTCTACATCATTTTAGAAGTTGAGTAGTCCTGTTACCAATGTAATATATTTCTCCTTGAATTTTGGTCATGACTGATGTATTTATGATCTTACATATAGGAATATGCAGTTTATTTGACATCGAAATATTTTGTCTTACCACAACTATGACTGTTAAGTTTCCAAAGAAAGGGACTTCATATACTGTTTTCTTTTAAAATGTTTAAAATTTTATACATAAATTATGTTACAGTATAATTTATTTTTGTAATGGTGGTTAAATGCAGTTGGAAGTTTTCTTCAGGAAACTGCTAAATGGTTCTTTTGGATAGAATTATGTGCTTTCATTTAGACTGTCTTAAGAGGTGAGTTACGGTTGATGATGTATTGAAACTTTGAAGTAAAACATTAAAACTGAAGATGTGAAGGACAATTACTATTGAAAGGCTGTTAAACGTCATTGGAGTTGGGTGGTCTTGAAATGCACAGTACCTGTAAAATTACTGGTTCAGAGATGAATAGTTGATGCATCTTTAGTTGAAGTTTTGTCTCCATAGTTTGGAGTGTTTTTTGCCATGAAGATATGTGCATTTATTTAAGTGAAGGCATTCACTGCTTTAGGGCCATTATTTTATGAACCGCATTTATTCTGTGCAGGTGTTTTGTGTTTGCAGCAGAGAAAGCAAAGTATATGGCCATTGAGAATTTCTCCCTACAATTTGGAAATAGAGGTTCATAGCAAGGGGAAATCTAGGATGGATAATGTTGGGAATGTTTGAACTGATGGGAGTGAAGACTATTTTTTATAAACTAGGACAGAAAGGGGAGCTCTAAAGAAGATATCCCAAAACATTTTGCTTCTGAACTATTAAACCACACAAACATGCACAATAAACCCTCTAACACCAGGTACTACTATCCAACTGCCATGACATTGTATCCCAAGGTAAATATTATATAGTCTTTGTTGACAAGGTTAATGCTATTGGTCTGCAGAGTTTTGAGGCATCATTTGGAGTGCTTAGCAATACAGTAAAATAAGCAGTAGACAGAACACAAAAAAACCCTTTTAAGCACAGAGAGAAAGTGTCAACAGAAATGTTTTTGTTGAAACAGAAGCTATACGTGATTAAACAAGTGTGCATGAAATGCAACATACTGGCTAATAATGTGATGCTAATACAAACAAATGATCCATTGCAAGTAAAGTTACAGCATATTATTTACAGGCATAACACAATATGAAACTGGAACATCAAATCTCACCTTAATTTATATTTACATGATCACAGACTTTGAAACATAAGCTTTATGTAAGTGGTTAAACAAACATGCATAAAGTACAATATACTGGATAAGTTAGTTCATACAAAGAGCACAACAAAAACTCATAAGCACAGAGAGAAAGTGTCAACAGAAATGTTTTGATGAAACAGATACTGGCCGTAAGTGATTAAACAAGTATGCATAAAGTGCAATGTGCTGGATAATGACATGTGATGCTAATACAAAGGATCCAGTACAAGTAAAAATTACAGCCTGTTTATAGTCACAACACTGGATCAGATCTTGGCTTAAATTATATTTACATGATCAGAGACTAATTTTTTTTTTTAAGTTTGCTTTCTTAGTAAGCAGTTGAATTTACGTCATTTAGTTTTCTGGCAACTGTCTCTTTACTTGCTTGGCTTAAAAAGTAGATAAAATGCAGGTCTCTCCTATGAAATAAGTGATGGCAGGAGAATAAAAATGGATTTGAATGTATTCATCACACTGAGTTTGGACACCCATGAGTAGAGTGAGAGGGCAATGCCAACTGCAAACAGAATATCAGGATATATCCTTAGGGTAGTAGCAACTGCAAACAAAATATGGGGATATATGCTTAGGGCAGTGCCAGCTGCAGACAGAATATCAGGATATATCCTTATGGCAGTGCCACCTGCAAGCAGAATATTAGGATATATCATTAGGACAGTGCCAGCTGCAGACAGAATATCAGGATATATCCTTAGGGCAGTGCCAACTGCAGACAGAATATCAGGATATATCCTTATGGCAGTGCCACCTGCAAGCAGAATATTAGGATATATCATTAGGACAGTGCCAGCTGCAGACAGAATATCAGGATATATCCTTAGGGCAGTGCCAACTGCAGACAGAATATCAGGATATATCATTAGTAAGTGGATCACCTGCCTTTGTTATACATCCTACTATTGGTAGGCTTGCTTATGGGGCAAATTCTCTACATGGCAGCATCATTTCACTATATGTGATGTACAGTAGGCATTGCCCAGACATGGCAGTCATGACTTGGATTGCCTTGTCATGCATAATTTGTTATTCCCCTTTCAAGCATGGCAAAACCATTACTTATAAAGCATTCTTCCCTCACCTGTGGGAGTTATTATACAAAGCTCAATACCATTTTCAATGGACGTACAGACATTTGATCCATAATTCAGAAACATACATACCGACTGCAACTACTAAACAATTCATTCTAGAGCGTACGATTATGGTGCATTGGAGGATGCTTGATGGTCAACAGACATGGAAACAATATCTAGTTTCCCTGCGTTTTGTCCAATGTATGTTTGTTTGACAAATGGGGGGGGGGTGTTGGTCGGACGTTGGAAATCTCAAATGTGTGTTTTGTCAAGACAGTTAAGTGGGGTTTGGAAGGGAGTGATAGTGTTTGTGCATGTATTTGGGTGTTAGGGTTAAAGTCAAGATTAGGTAATGGGAGAGATGTAGTTTTGGTAGTGCCTGTTTTTGCATGTTTTTGTCTCCATGTATGTATTGTGTAGTGATAGTGTTAAGTGAAGATTTATTTAAGGTAAGGTATAGTGTTAGTGCCATGGACATTGGCAGGGTCAGCGTTGACATGTATTGCTAAGCTGATGCAAGGGGACAAAAATTACGGACAGCTAATTCCTTAGGTTCATTTCAGTCTTCAGCCAGTTTGAGCAACACTGTCTCAGTTTCACCCTAAAAAGTTAAATCTTCCTTTCTACTGCCTTCTCTTATTTTCAGGCTTGTACATTCTCAACCATGGTCCCACTAGCATGCAGATTATCAGTTAGGTTGTGCACCTACTTACTTATCTCAATACAGCCAAGGTGTGCTCATTTTAGATAGACCAGGCTTTATTTTAGCATCAGGAGAAGTAAAAGATTGAGCAATGCAGCCAAGCTAACTGAAGCCTGCTTTCACTGACATCCATAACAATTCCAGTTATGCAGATATCAGGACTGTATGACTGCTGTTGATTTCAAGACAATGGCCATTTTCATCTTGCAGACACACTTATGTTTTGCTTGTGTTTGAACTACTCAGATAGTCAGATATCTACAGCTAATTCTGCTTTAATGTCACACCTGCAAGTAAAGGTTACCTACAAGAAACGGATACTTCCTTTCATATGTATGGTGGGCACTGACTTTCTAGGCTCTGTTTTACAGTAGTATTTTGCTTTATATATTTAGCTTGTACACTCTTACACCTGAAGAACAATGGTAATATAAAATGTAGTATGTTATCTTTCTGTGTTGCTTTGTCTTATCTTGTAACATTCTTTGCCTTTGGCCATGTTGTATCTGAAGTTAGTCATCAGGTCAGTCTACCTACCAACATACCTGTTAGCTGTACAGATTTTTGTCTCATATCTTTGGTCTGTTCCTCATAATAGTTGTGGTTTTCTGGCAAATCATTGAGAATTGGAGTCACAAAAATAATAGCATAAATTTGGGTTTCAGACTTCATCTACTTCATCTACATCTGCTCCAACCATCTTACCCTCACATCTCTAGATAAACCAATTCCACCCTTTCTGCCTGCTGAATTCCTAATTGCCAGCCTCAAACTTAACAATTATATAACAGTCACCATACCCCCAGGAAACAACATTCCCTTACTGGAAAATATTCTCTCCTATCTTTCTGAACAAATACTTAATGCGATCATCCTCCTTGGAGATATAAATATAAACTGGCCATCCCTCTGCCCTCCAAACTCCACCCAATGTATTAACTTGTATGGTTTTACTTAACTTATCTCTACACCCATCCATGCTAACAAGTCTCACAACTCGGGCTCACTTAGTGAATGGCTATTAGTCACAGACTCACTCAAGTATCATAACCCTGCAACACTACCTGACTCCCTAAGTGATCACTCTCCAGTAAGAGTTCTAAGATTCTCTCCTCACTTCTCCAGACCACACAAATACATGCAATGTCGCAAAGTATCCAACTTCCACCCAGACACATTTAATTCCCTCCCTTTCCAAAAGTAACTGGTGTTTTCTGACTCAACTTCCTCTAGATGAAGCAGTACAGTCATTTAACTCAATCTCCCTAAATATTCTTAACTCACTGACAAGTTTGTGCACAGTGCATGTAAAATCAAACATATCCCCTGGGTTAACTAAAGCTACCCGCACCCCAATGAAAACAAGAGATAGGATGTGGAAAAAATGGGTACAAACCAAGCTCCCCATTCAATTACAAAAATATAAAGAACTTAGAAACCTGACAAAAAACAGGTTAATAAAGACATAAAGGACTTCTATTTTAACCCACCTTCTGCCCAAAGATCAAATCCAAAGAAATCTTGGGATTTTATAAATCAAATACTCCACCCTGGCAACCCTTCATCTCCTAACCTATACCCAACAAATACACCACAAGAAACTGCATCCATCTTCAATTCGTGTTACATTGAATCCATTAGGAAGATGGTAGTTTCAGACCCCTCCGATATCAACACTATAAATCCTTCAAACCTCTCTCCTAGTCTAAATCCTACTAATCAACACTATAAATCCTTCAAACCTCTCGCCTAGTCTAAATCCTACTAATACATTTTCTCTCAAGCCTATACCTACCAGCTCCATTAAATCTCTACTCTGTAAACTAAAATCTGTTCTACATCTGCTGATAACATACCTTCCTACTTCATTCAGGTTGCAGCAGACTCTCTAGCTATTCCTGTATCTATTCTGATAAACCGTTCCATCTCAGAGTCAAAAGTTCCTGCTATCTGGAAAGAATTCTATACTTTACCATACATAAAGGAGGTAACCCCAGAGAAATATCCAATTTCAGACCTATAGCCATCCTCTCACTCCTCTCAAAAGTATTAGAAAAATCCATACACAAGCAAAGTATGCAATACTTAATCCAAGAAAATATCTTCACTCCTACACAACATGGATTTTGTCCTAAACACAGTAGCACTACTGCCTTCCTAGCCTTCAACAGTATTTCTCTTGCCAGAGATAACAATAAACTAGTCTCTTGCTTATTTCTAGATCTTTCGAAAGCATTTGATGCAGTCTCTGACTCCCTTCTTCTGAATAAACTGTCTAACTAATTTCTATTCCACTACCATTGCCTAGTTTTCTGGTAATCTTACTATTCGACTACAATCAGTAAAGTGGCTCTCTCCTCTCTCCACCCCTCTACATGTCAAAATGGGTTTTCTCCAGGGATCTCTTCTTGGCCCATTACTTTTCAATATCTTTACTAACCTGCCCTATACCTCTTGTCCTCAATCATGGGTGGATACAATGAATTGTATTGACTATATTATGCCAATGAATTTTCACTATATGTATGAACAGTGAAGAAGGATTATGGCCGAAACCGGTCTGTGTTTCTAGTATATTTCTTGCGTATTTTGCACTTACATTATTGTTTCTATGCATTAAATTTGTATTATATTCTCTCATCAGAGTGTTGGCCATTTTTATGTTGAATTCTGTTTGTTACTACACCTAAATTATATTATATGGCAACTTCACTGTAATTAATTTGTATGATTTGACTGTTTCACTTTGTGATTAATTCGATTTGACTGTTGCAATTGAAATGCTCTTGTCTATTATTTTTAAATGTCCTATATTTTATTACTCATTGTAAATCTGTGGAACTTTTCTCTCCCCGGGCCTCCTCTGAAAAAGGGCTATCAGCTCAGTCGGACAAACCTGGTCAACAAATTTAAAATAAATAAATATCCTTCAGAAAATGCATGCTAACAAAAAATTATGTTATTCTACCAACTTTCTAACTGTATAGGAGCAATTTTTAAAACCTGTCCTATTTTTGGTCCTTTGTTCCCCCACCATTTTAGGCTTTGTCCAGCTTTTTTGTGCTAAGAAGTTGAGAGGTATTCCTAATAGATTAGCAAATAAAAATAAAGACATAGGTAAAAGGAGGTGCAAAGAGGTGAAAGAGAAGATGTGTCTGAATACCTAAGCTTAGAGGTGGAAACACGGTGACAGTGACAATCAACTAAAATATGAAGCTGCCAAAGAGCGTTTTTTGAGTAAGGTAATTAATATTGTCCTTGGTAACTTGAGTGTGGATAAAATGATGGCCAATTTTTTGGTTTTACAAGTAACACCTCCCAATCCCAAACATTAGGATCAAGTAACAATCCAAAAGGAAGGAGAAGTTCATATCCCTGGATAAAGGGAAGGCTCATAATAGGGAGCTGGGAAGGTCAGTAAGCAAATATATTAAGACCAGTGCAAATGCATTAAGCCCAGTTCAATGGATTATGAGAGTTCAGTGGATTAATGAGACTAATAGGAGAACCCAGAGTGCGAAGAAAAGATATAAAACAGTACTGGTGGGAAGGTATATAAAATGGAGGTGAAATAGTAGCAGGGGTGTGTATTATGAGATATATGAGACACACACACACACACACACACACACACACACACACACACACACACACACACACACACACACACACGTGTGTGTGTGTGTGTGTGTGTGTGTGTGTGTGTGTGTGTGTGTGTGTGTATGTATATATATATATATATATATATATATATATATATATGTGCGTGTGTGTATTTGTGTGTGTGTGTGTGTGTGTGCATGCGTATGCGTGCGCATTTGCATGTATGTGAAGATAACCTACACAGAATCTTGGGAAAATTGTGGGTTTTGGGCTAAGAAAAAGGTTCAAGATAGGATGGTTGACAAAGGTGAATTCAATTCCTTTGGAGGTGTAATAGAAAGATGGAAGCTATCACAAGCAGAATAGTGGAACTCCCTTGGACTGCAACAGAAATGGAACAAGTGGCATTGTAATGGAAGGAGAAAGTCAAGCTATGCCTTGGGAAAAATGGATAGGTATCCATATGGTAGAGGGAGGTTCTGTATCTATGGGTGTACTTATCAAAGTATAAATACATTAAATGAAATTACATTGAAATGAAATGAAAGTACATTGATCTGAAAGGACTGAAGCAAAACCGAAAAGAAACCTCACATTTTTTTGCAGGGTTACACCCCCCCCCCCCGATAGGGAGCTGTGCACCCTACACTCCCTGCTTATTATATACATCAACTCTGACATTGTTCTACAGTGGGGAAACAGAAAATTATCTGATCCCAACTTTTCACAGTCTCACACAAACTTAATGTAAGTAGAAGCAATCAAATGAGTTTCAGTCACTTCTACAGGTGGAAAAAATGTTGAATGTTTTGAATGTTTCATTATATTGATTGTTTCAAAACATTATCTCTCCCTCTCGCACGCGCAAGCACACACACACACACACACACACACACACACACACACACACACACACACACACACACACACACACACACACACACACACACAAAGATGGACACATCCACATACACTCTCACACAGAGACCTACTGGGGAAAGACTGCCAGTAAATAGAGAAATGAAGGAGTAATCTTGCTTGAGGAGGATTGTTAAGAGATATGGAAGGTGAGTAGACTGGACTGTTGAAAAAATTATGTTTTGGGAAACCAGCTGACATTGACCTTGCATAGATGAATATTGATCTCTAGTAGACTATAAATGTGGGTGATAATATATGAGAGAGATATGTGGTGGATAATGCAATAGGGGCTCACATTCATTAGAAATAGGATAGGCTTAGGATCACTGAAGATGACGTGAGTGGTGGGAGGGGATATTCTAGAAAAAGGCTTGAGCTGTTATTGAACTTTTATGTGTGGGAGTAGTGTAAAAGGATCAAAGGCTGGATAGCCAGGGGAAGAGAAAAAGCTGATATTAATGCTGGTAGGAGCTGTTAAGATGCGGATAGCCAGAAACTTGAAAGGAGAGAGGCCTGTTCAAAAATGGGACTGTGGAGCAGGTTTTGACTCTCCATTTATGTGAAATAAAGGGGTAAAAATTTGTACAAGATGAAGAAAGAGTTGTAAGGCACTCTAGAGTATTGTACGATAGAGAATAAACCTAAGAAGTGGATAGAGGAAGGCAGGTAGGGAGGTGAGGAGGGAGGAGTAATGAACGCATATTGAAGTAGAGCTACCTGAAGATTATTTATAAAACAAGATAAAATGAGAACCTATTAGTAACAGCAGGTACAGGATATTTGATATATCATTTGTTTGTTTAATTTGGTAATAGTGTTGCACTTTCCTTGTCCATTTCCAGGTTCAACCCAGATGTACATATTCAGAGATATGCACCACTGTTTATAATACAAGAAAGCAATATACTCTGAGTACACATGAACATGAGCAAAACAAAACAGATAATGAGATGATTCAATCTTAGTAATGTTTTTATATAGTCATTATTTAAAGTTCTCAAACTACAAAATAACTGGCTGACTCAGTTGCTGACTAATGCCAACTGTCCTTCTTCAGTGGTCCAGCATTTAATTGTTAAGGTAAGGGTACTGCATGGTTAGTTTAATGAGGAATGAGGTTAGAAAAAAGTGGAATAGGTATTCCTAAAGCATTTCTGAACTTCTGAGGTAATTTCTGCAGGTTGTCTATGTTATTAATGGTGGGGAGGCATTCTAGTTTGTTAGTCGTAAGCTTGTGTGGAAGAATAACAAGGATATTTTGAAACTAAAAGAAACAGCTAAGGGCTTAACCATATGTGGCAGAGGCAAGTGTGTGTCTATGGTGAATGGTGATTCATAACAAAAAAATGAATGTAAGCGTACCACGCACTGTCATGGATCTTCAGTTGATCAGTAGCTATTTAAGGTAGGTCATGGTGATACAGTCATGCTTCTTAAAATGTCCATCAATGCATTCTGTAAACTGCTTGCCTCAATGAGGTTTGAGGTGGTAACAAGTTGAAAGGGGAAGACCAGATTTCCCTTGTCCTGACACAATTTCCAGCTCATCCTATGAGATTTACAGTGACTCCCAATCAGTCTGCCACAGAGCTGCCTAACAGCCATAGTCACATCATGTATCCACCTTCTGCTTCTGGCACTGCCTTCTCAGATTTGGCCACACCCACTGGATTCATGAGTTACTTCCACTTCTTTGACAGTGTCTCCAGCCTAGGTCAGTGCTTCGCCACCATTGTTGGGAACAGCCTGTGCAATATGTGGCATCTCTGTCCTAAGTCACTGGTTGGTATGACAGAAACTTTTCCAGGCTATCTAAAAGTTATTTCGTATGGTCTGCTATCCCATAATGACACTTCCACTTCAGTAACTGCTGCAGCTGGGACTTTCTTGGCTTGTTGGCTTTTAGCAGTCAGTTTCAGAGATGCCCCTGTTCACATAATATAAAATGCCCTGTTGAGAAAGGAAAGATAAAGTACAGTTTGCAGCTTGACTTCAGAGCACATTAGATGTTCCTGCCTATCACCCTACCTGCTCAGGTATCTCCAATTGTTTTTTACAAACCCTAAAAGCCGACACCTTAAAGTATCACTTGTTAATACAGCTTATAATAGTCCTGTCAGCAATAACAAAGTTGTTGTGGGCACGACTGACAGACTGAAACTGGGAATTGATTTCTCATCCCCATTATGCTCTCATAGTCAAACAAAAGAAGTATCTGACTGTATGCTTTAGAGATTCAATTGTGCAAATTCTAACATTTGAAATATTAAAAAAAATGAAATTCACGGTTACAGCCTTAAAATGTTTTGACATAAAGCCCCCTGCACCCCCTGACATGGTGTGCCCACAGATGTCTTACAGAAATATAGATCCCTGTACCACCGAATGTGGTAGATACTGTATGATATGGCAGGAAGCTTAAGAACCATCAAGTATTGGTATCCTAGACTGCTAGAAAAGAAATGACCTGACAGTAGGTTAATATCAATGCGATGGAGCTAGGTTGTGCTCCAGGATCTGCTGTTATGGTAAACATGTAACACAGCTGTACTGCACATAGCAAAGCTTGTACATTTAATGTAGCACAGCTGTACTGCACATAGCAAAGCATGTACATTTAATGTAGCACAGCTGTACTGCACATAGCAAAGCATGTTTATTGGCCGTTTGGGAAGCTGTTCCATCTTTCAACCTTTTGATTCAAAAGCCTGTGTTTGTGCTTGTTTCCTGCCTTTCCTGTTACTAGTCTAGTCCAGGTACATATTTGCTGTATCCAGGACTCTTTGTAAGCTTCTGAGCCCCCCAAGCTTTTCTGTGTTGGAGGGAAGCCTTCTAGCTTATTAGTGGGAGTGGTAAGCATCAGGTAGCCTATCTACTATGGGAAGAGTGGGTTTTGGCCCATAAATTGTAGTTTATTGGCCGTTTAGGCAGTTTCCCATCTCTTTCAACTTGCTGGCTTAAAAGCTTGCGTTTGCGCTTGTTCCCCACCTTTCCTGTAACTAGTCTAGTCCAGGTACAGATTTGCTGTATCCAGGACTCTTTGTAAGCTTCTGTACCCCCCAAGCCTTTCTGTGTTGGAGGGAAGCCTTCTAGCTTATCAGTGGGAGTGGTAAGCATTAGGTAGCCTATCTACCACAAGAGGAGTGGTTCCTGGCCCAGAAATTGTAGCTACTGGCCGTTTGGGCAGTTTTTCCCCATCTCTTTCAACATTCTGGTTTAAAAGCCGCACTTGAGCTGTTTCCCATCTTTCCTGTTACTAGCCTAGTCCAGATACAGAGTTGCTGTATCCAGGACTGTTGGTAAGCTTCTGAGCCCCGCAAGCCTTTCTGTGTTGGAGGGAAGCCTTCTAGCTTATCAGTGGGAGTGGTAAGCACTAGGTAGCCTATCTACCACAAGAGGAGTGGATCTGGCCCAGAAACTGTAGTTTATTGGCCGTTTGGGCAGTTTTTTCCATCTTTCTCAACTTTCTGGTTTTAAAGCCCGTGTTTGCGCTTGATCCCCACCTTTCCCATAACTAGTCTAGTCCAGGTACAGATTTGCTGTATCCAGGACTGTTTGTAAGCTTCTGAGCCCCCCCAAGCCTTTGTGTTGGAGTGCAGCCTTCTAGCTTATCAGTGGGAGTGGTAAGTACTAGGTAGCCTGTCTACCTCAAGAGGAGTGGTTTTTGGCCCAGGAATTGTAGTTTATTGAACATTTGGGAAGTTGTCCATCTCTTTCAACTTTCTGGTTTAAAAGACCACATCTGTGCTTGTTTCCCATCTTTCCTGTAAGTAACCTACTGGAAAGCAGATACAAGCCTTCTAGCTTAAAAGAGAGACTTTGGAGTGATTGAGTATCAGTTTTCTGTATTTTCTTGGTGTACTTAACTGTTTTCCGCCTAAATGCTGATTTTTCCAGCACTTATTGTGATTTAAAAGCTTGTTTTTTTCACATATTGTACTTATTTGACTGCCTGCACTTTTAAAAAGTTGTTTTTTGTTTAAATAAATTGTTTAACTGTTGTAGGCTACACACTAAAGTGCAATAGCCTTTTCTGATTGCTTGTAGTCATTTAAAACTGTTTTACGTGTACTTTTTACTGTTTTTGCCTTATCTTTTCAAAAAAATAAAAATGTTCTTATTTCCCGCCTTTCTAAGCTAGTATAGTCCAGTTTTCAGGCTAGTGTTGAATTCAGGGCTGTGTTACAAGTTTCTGAGTTGCCCATACTTTACTTGGATAGAGGGAAGTTTCTCTGTTCACCTGTGAGAGAGGAGAACGTTGAGCAGCCATCTGTCCCTGGAGGAGTGGTTCCAGCCCAGAAGTTAGTAGTTTAAAAACCGTGTTTGCACAGTTTTGTGCACCGGGCAGCACTGGTTAGCTAGGGTTAAATTATTCCTGGCTCTACTAAGTCTCCTCTTCAGTTTTTCACTTGAAACTAGTCTAACTCTTAACCTAAGCACTCAAAAAGCATCCTACAGTCCAGCACTTGCTCAGACCTAATAGCAAGCACTAATATACCCCGACACTTGACTGTCCAGCAGGGCAAGGCTCTTTATCCACCCCTCACCAACCAAGCTACTAAGCAGCTCACCCTACTATTCAGGCATGACCAAAGGGCAACTTCAGGTGTACTCTCCAGTCCATCTGGTGAATCTGGGTATCCAGAGGCAATGTTACAACTTCCTCATGTACACAGACAGCCCTCTCCTCCTACCACAAAACACTAACATATGTGAGAGATGCAATTATACAGCCAAACTGGAGGCTAAGGTCTCTCCACCCAAGACTGGAACAGACAGTCATGAGGAGAAGGTTAACACTTGCACCACACCTCCAGCCTCACATAGACCTACTAAACCAGCACTGGCAAAAAATACACATAAATACACAAAATCTTACTCGGAGGCTCTAAATAAAAACCTGCAAAAGCATCAGAGAGCTTCAAAGCAGACACCCACAAAACCTGCACCTCCCGTCACAAACCAGACAACACATAAAACACAAAATCAATGTGCCACACAATCACAGCCCTTAAGGCGAAATAACATACCTAATACACTAGTAATAGGCGACTCAATAGTCAGGCACACTGATGCCCCACTCACTAGGCTGGACAAGGAGAAGGTTACTGTTAGCTGCCTATTGGTTGGCAGAATCCGCCACATAACACAAGCACTCAGGTCACTCCAGAAAAAGTACAAATATGACTCTGTCATTGTTCATGTTGGTGTGAATGACCTGAAATGTACCTCCCTGGACTACATGAAAAGAGACATGGAAGAGCTCTCTGATCATGTAGCCCAGGCGGGTATGACCCTGACCCTGAGTAGCATCCTGCCCTCACCAAGAATGATACCTCAGTATAAAGAAAAAAATTATCAATTTCAACAATTGGCTAAGCTTCTGGTGTCATTCAAAGGAGATCCAGTGTCTGTCAGCCTGGGAAGACATGCTCGACAAGCTGCATTGCTTTGCAAGAGATGGCTTGCACCTGTCACCCCTTGGCTTTCGAATACTGGCCAAGGCTCTTGCTGCCCCCATAGTGCCTTTTTTAGGCAAGGCTCAAAATTCAAACCCACCACCGTAAACAGCACAAGTAAAAAATTAAATCTCAAAATGCATGCGCTCGAAGCACTCCTAAATAAGGAGAACATCGACATCTGTGCAGTAACTGAAACCTGGTTCAAGGCTCCAGAGAGCACTCCGGCACTACTGGGCTACAACTCATACTACACATTTCGGCCACAGAACACGGACCGAAACACAAAAGGAGGGGGTGTATCCATATTCATCAAGGATACTCACACCTTCAGGTTAGTGGCACAGCATGATACCTCTGAGATCATCCATGTGCAACTAACATTGGGCAAATCTGCAATGCAAATTGTGGCCTGCTACAGATCACCCTCCATGACCCAGGACCACCACTCCACCTTTCTGGAGACACTGGAAAACATGAAGGTCTTACCGAACACCCTGATATTGGGTGATTTCAATTACCCTACCATTAACTGGGAAAAACTACTTGAGTACAAACTCCCAGGCTCAGCGCTTCCTGGAATTTTTCAACTCAAATGCCCTGGATCAGCTGGTAAACTCCCCTACCAGAGGCCACAACATATTGGACCTGGTCATCACCAAAATGGGCGAAAGGTGTTCCGTACCGGAGGTCAACCCTTCACTGGTTAGATCAGACGATAAACTAATCACCCTGGATGTCCACACCCCACCACCACCCCCAACCAAGAAAACCACAGTAAAAAAACTTTTCTAAAGCAAACTTCACCTTACTTAAGGCAGAGGTGGTAAGTTTCACAGCCCCCACGCTAAAGGATAACACTGCCCAAGATGCAGAATCCTTTACAATTGCACTCTATGAGCACCTACAAGGATGCATGGATTGTGCCATCCCTAACAAGACCAAGACTCACTCCCCTAAGAGAAGGCAACCAGTCTGGTGGACCCCTGCCATAAACAGGTTATACAACAGAAGGAGGAAACTAGTTCAGAAAAAAAGCAAATCCCAAGAAGGAAAGACATTCCTGATTAGTATCAGTAAGAAACTAAGGTCCCTCATAAAATCATCCAAGGCTAACTTCGAAAGAAAAATAGCCAAGGATTCGAAAGATAACCACAAAGCCTTCTTTAGCTATGTCAAGAATCTAAGTGGCAACTCGCAGATATGCTCTGAGCTAGTACAAAATAGCACAAAATATACTGAACCTACTGATATTGCCAACATCCTGGCAGATAGGTTCAGTGCAAACTTCACCTCCCTTTCACCTTCAAAAGGGCCCACAACAATACCGGAAAAGTGTAGTGTCCCGGAAATCACAGAAGCACAGGTGAAAATAGCCCTTTCAAAAGCCTAAAACACAGCATCAATGGGGCCAGATGATGTTCCAGGCTGTGTCTTGCACGAACTACAGAACTAACTAACCCCCCACCTAAACACGCTGTTCAATCTCAGTCTCTCCACAGGCTATGTGCCCATAGAATGGTGCACAGCAACGGTTATTCCACTCCACAAAGGAGGAGCCACAACTGACCCTGGTAACTATTGCCCCATAAGCCTGACTAGCCTGGTCTGCAAGGCTGTAGAGCATATCATCATGGAACTCATTAACAAAGACATTGGGAACCTCCAAACACTTGACCCCACCCAGTTCGGCTTTGTTAAGGGCAGATCATGCCTACTAAACCTGGTTGACTTCTTCGAGACAGTCACCAAGGCCATAGACGAGGGAAAGGTGGTTCACACAGTCTACCTTGATCTCGCCAAGGAGTTCATCACCATTCCTCACTAGAGTATTATAGAAAAACTCACCAGCCTGAACATAAACCTCTACGTCACAAGATGGGTTGCCAACAGACAGAACTCACACTGTAAGAATAGCGGGCTCCAGGTCCGACTCTAAACCAGTCACAAGTGGTGTCCCGCAAGGCTCGGTTCTGGGACCCCTACTGTTCGGCATATATTTCTCAGATGTACAGGCAAACACAGGAGGACTATGGCTAACCAAGTTCTCCGATGACTGCAAACTGGGAGCCATAATTGACTCTCCGGCTGACACGGACATCCTTCAAAAAGGCCTTACCGAGACAGACACCTGGTGTCAAAGTCATGGCCTCAAGCTAATTGCCAAAAAATGCATAGTCATCCCGTTTGGGAAAAACAAAACACCCATGAATTACCACATAGGTAGTAGCCCCCTTAATACAGAAGAGGTAATAAGAGCTCTAGGGTCCTAGGTAGATAGTAATCTCTCCTTTGACAATCATATTGCCAAAGTAGTAAGGAAATCCTTCTATGTGGCCCATCTAATTACTAAGGGGTTTGCATCTAGAAATAAAGAGGTTATAGTGCCCCTCTACTTGTCGCTCATCAGATCCATCATAGAGTCCAATGCTCCATTTGGGATGTACCTCACAAGACACTTCCAACAGCTGGAAAGAGCACAAAAGCACCTCACCAAGAGGACTACTGGCCTCAAACATATGCCCTATGCAGCCTGACTGAAAAAACTCCTGCTGTACTCAGTAGCATATCGCTTTCTCAGAGGTGATCTCTGCCTGACTTACAAAGCCATGTCCAACTCAGAATTGATGGACATGCTCCACCTAAAGAAATCCAAGTCACTGCGAGCCACATGCTCTAGTGAGCTAAACCTCACCACAACAATAACTAGAACATGCTGGAGGGATAGATTCCTGTCACAGAGACTCCCCATACATTAGGCAGAGCCCCTCACTAACACTCTTCAAGAGAAGCCTTGACGAGTGGATGGGTAACAGAAAAATACACCCCTGGGATCGCTTCATTGGCTCTGCTTGACAGAGGCTCAGTTAATTAATCAATGGGGCAGCAAAAGCTGACACACTCTGGCTAGGCTTAAAAAATGCCCTCTGGCAGATAGCCTAGTACCTACCTATGAACCTATATACATTTAATGTAACACAGCTGTGCTGCACATAGCAAAGCATGTACATTTAATATAGCACAGCTGTACTGCACATAGCAAAGCATGTACATTTAATGTAACACAGCTGTGCTGCACATAGCAAAGCATGCACATTTAATGTAACACAGCTGTGCTGCACATAGCAAAGCATGCACATTTAATGTAACACAGCTGTACTGCACATAGCAAAGCATGTACATTTAATGTAACACGGCTGTGCTGCACATAGCAAAGCATGTACATTTAATGTAACACAGCTGTGCTGCACATAGCAAAGCATGTACATTTAATGTAACACGGCTGTGCTGCACATAGCAAAGCATGTACATTTAATGTAACACAGCTGTACTGCACATAGCAAAGCATGTACATTTAATGTAACACAGCTGTGCTGCACATAGCAAAGCATGTACATTTAATGTAACACAGCTGTACTGCACATAGCAAAGCATGTACATTTAATGTAACACAGCTGTGCTGCACATAGCAAAGCATGTACATTTAATATAACACAGCTGTACTGCACATAGCAAAGCATGTACATTTAATGTAACACAGCTGTGCTGCACATAGCAAAGCATGTACATTTAATGTAACACGGCTGTGCTGCACATAGCAAAGCATGTACATTTAATGTAACACAGCTGTACTGCACATAGCAAAGCATGTACATTTAATGTAACACGGCTGTGCTGCACATAGCAAAGCATGTACATTTAATGTAACACAGCTGTACTGCACATAGCAAAGCATGTACATTTAATGTAACACAGCTGTGCTGCACATAGCAAAGCATGTACATTTAATGTAACACAGCTGTACTGCACATAGCAAAGCATGTACATTTAATGTAACACAGCTGTGCTGCACATAGCAAAGCATGTACATTTAATATAACACAGCTGTACTGCACATAGCAAAGCATGTACATTTAATGTAACACAGCTGTGCTGCACATAGCAAAGCATGTACATTTAATGTAACACAGCTGTACTGCACATAGCAAAGCATGTACATTTAATGTAACACAGCTGTGCTGCACATAGCTAAGCATGTACATTTAATGTTTGTAGAGAATTTGCTATTAAAATGTTGTCATACAGCTTCTTGTTCCATTATGAGAGAGAGAAGTTCATAAGCTGACTGTCTAGAACTACTACCCCTTGTCTTCCTTTTTGTTTCAGTGTAGCATTTAGAAAGCTAGCAGTTAAGTTGTTCTGTTCCCTTCATGATATGAGCCCTCCAGATAGTTTTTGTGTAACATCATGCCTATAGCAGCCATGACAGTTCAGGAGATTTTTGATTAGGAAACCTCTGTTTCTGACTGACTCTGGAAGAAAGTGGCTTTTTTAGCTGATAAAGTGAGCTACAATTTCTACATCAATCACATGAGAATCATCTGTTTTAGTTGTCATCCTGGTGGGCTCATTCAACAGCTACAGTAAATGACAAATCCACATACATATAGTAAGTTTGTCTACATTTGAATATTGCATTCTGTCATTATAGCATCTGCCTTTTGTGAGGGATTTGTGCCCGCTGCATGCAGTAGCTGGGGAAATCCTTCAGTATTACTCTTTTTCTGGATTATGCATGCGTCCTTTTCGTCTGAAGTTTTTAGTAACTTTTAAGTAAATATCAGAAATATTCCAATCTGACTGTGCTGTCAGCACTGTGATATAAAAACTCTGTACTTAACACACATTTTGAGGAAAGCACTTGTCGCTCACTTTATTGTATTATGCATATCCTTGTCAGATAGGCTTTTACATGACAGAGTTGGTATGTTGTGCCTGAAAATTTAGTGCAGAAGATTAATGCTACGAGCTGTTAACAAGCTTCTTCATGTAATCTTGGGGTCAATTTCCTAATTCTCTTCTTGGCTGTTGTGTGATTCCTAGCAAGCCACTTAGATTCATAAATATTACAAAGCCACCGGGTATTAGTGACAATTCTTGACTTGCCACTTCCCTCCATAAGGCCACTTCTCATTTTCTCTAAGAATGCCCAGTACCAGTCAAGTAAGTTTTTAGACACCCCATCTAGTCATCTAGTTTATATTTAAAAGTAGATAGTGAGCCCCATTACTTGACAGGTTGGGGAATCTATTCCAGAGGTTTGGGAGGTGCTGGGTTATAAACTTGTCTGTTTGTGAAGATTTAGTTTGCTGGTTCTAGTTTTGGTGGAATTAATGGACTTGTAGAGAAACAATCATGTCTCTAATAGGGTGGTAAGAAAAAAGATCTCCCCCTCAAAATTCTACAAGACATGGAATAATGGATGTAGAGCTTCCCGCCTCTTAGTAGTTTAGGGACTGTAGGCCTGTGATCTTTTTTTGGTTAGAAACCTTGGTATACACCCCAAAAGGGGCATTGTTGTAGATAAATATCTGATCAATGATAAGTACAAGGAAGTGATTACATCTTTTGACCTTGATGATATTCCTTCAGCAATTAGTGGGGTTAAATAAAAGGATTTCCTGATGACCATTGTCATATAATGATCAAAAGAGAGGAAGATATAAATCCAAGTGCCAATGACACTAACTACATTTTTGTTTTGCAGACGTGTGTTATCTAGACATATTGAAGAAAGAAGGGGTTATCCAATAAAAGTTATGATACTATACTTTTTAGCATTTAGTTTGAGCCCAGTTTTAGTACACCAAGACTTTATTAGGACAAGTTGATTCTGAAGGGACTGAGTGTCATAGGCTAACTTAACATCAGTTTGCAATCATTTACAGACTTTATTAGTCAGAGATCTTGGTTCTGCTTGGAGATCTGAGAAATAAATACCAAAAGGAGTGGTCTGAACACTAAGCCCTGAAGGACACTGCTGGTCACTTTCATACTTTTTGATGAGGCACCTGCAACTCACATTGCACACGTTCTGTCTTTCGGTCAATTTGCTCTCCATCTTACCACATATGGGTCAGTTTTAAAGCATTTAGCCTTTGTATGATACCGGCATGTAGTAGGGTGTCTAAGGCCTTTGACAGGTTAAGACACAACCATAAACTGCTTCTAGGTTACCTATGAAAAGTTGTTATTTGGCCTAATATGTTTACTTGATAAACATAAACTAGATGTTAGAGAAAAGTGAAACATTGTGTTTCTATAAATGTAGCAAGGATTTTAGTTTTGGTAGTGAGGTGTACAAACTATAGACTTCCCTGCTGTGAGATTAAAGCCTATGATGGGAGACTAAACAGATTGCTGCCACTCCATGGCTTTCTGGTTTTTGAATTAGGATATTTTCTGCATCTACTTCAGAACCATAATTAATTCTTTTAAGAGAAGAGTGGGATGTTAGAACCAGTTTGCACAAATTGCTTGACAAGACAAATGACGACATGGTAATATGAGGGCTAGGCTTTGGGGCATCAGTATCGCTGAGATGATTTTTAGTGCTGCCAGTAGTTTACACTGATAAGATAAGCAGCAAGAGATAGTCAGTGTGAATAAAACAGAACACATTGTTACATTGTCCTTCTTGGTTGCATTAGACTGAATCCCAGAATAACAGCTTACCTCTGTTCTTTTTTTTTTTAAAACAAGAAACATCTTTATTAAATTATCACTTATAACATAAGCAATCATACATTTATATAAATTAAAACAATCCATATTGACATAATCTTAGTTGCAAACATTATACATCACAAACCATATTGACATTATTTTAGTTGCAAACATTATAAATTAATTATAATCTACCCAATCATTGCCAGTCAAACATTACATATTTCAATTAATCCTGCCTTCTTTTAAACCTCATTCCTTCTCAGTATGTATTTCCACAATTCACATTTTTTCTATTTAATTTACTCCTACCCTTTTATAAAGATCCCAATTCCAGTTTTTTATCTCTGTTTTTACATTCACTACTTCTAGTACAGTTGGTTTAGACACTAATTTCCATGTTTTAGTAATTGCTTTTTGGCAGCCACTATAATTAGATTCAGCAAGGCCTTACTATGTCTGCTCAATTCCAGTTCTGTATCATAGCTCTTAAAAATACACCAATTTGCTCATCCAGTATCTCTGACCGAGTAGTCTGCAAGGAATCTTTAAAGTCTGACAACTTCTTACACTCCCAGAAAATATGTTGCCAATTACCTTTTTCTTCCCCATTGCATCTCCAACATTTGCTGTCTATGACGAAAAATTCTCTGGAGTCTACTTGGGGTATAAAAATGCCTATGTAAACATTTCCAAGCAAAAATCCTAAATCTTCTAGATTTTGTGCATATTTGAGAGACATGCATGTATCCCCCATTGTTTCTTTGTGAATTGCGTATCCAATCTCTCTTTCCAGTCCTTTCTAACCTCCTCTGATTGATTCTTATACCTATCATGCAATATTTTATATGCTCTAACAATTATCCTTTTTTTAGCAGCAGCTTCTGTTCTAGATTTTACTAAAAACTCTGCCAGTACTGATCTTTCATTTAGGACCCCCTATTTCTTTTTCTTTGCCTATACTCTGATATCAATCCTTGATAGAGAAAGCAATCTCTAGCCTGCAGTCCAAATACATTTTTGGCCTCTTCCCGTTTTATTACCTTTCCCTCTCTAATAATCTGCTCCCAATACCTTGATTCTTTTGCCAGTTTTCTTCAATAAATTGCTGCCCCCTCTTACCTATTGTCTGTATCCCTAATGACAGTCATCCCTATCAGCAGAATCTCTTTTCTCCATTCCCGTGTTGGCTTAGTTCTTAGAATACATTCTACTGCTTTATGACTATAATATTCTGTATGGATATTGTTATTCTACATAAAGATCTGCATCCAAAATCCCAGTCTCTCCTTGTTTCTTGAGCCCCCCCCCCATTTCATCATCATCCCTTTCTACTTTGAATTATAGGTTTCTGCTTCTGCTTTGTATAGGAGCCCAACTGTGTAGCTCTGAAATACCCCTTCAAATCGAGTAATCTCAGTCTGCCTTGTTCTGTTGTAAGAATCAGCTTATCACACTTAACTATTGCAGCCTTCCCCTCCCAGATAAAATCCAGCTCTTTATTAATTGCTATCCACAACTTCTACTCTGGTTGCTAAAAATATGCCTGACCTGTGTATAAGATTAAAAGGACTAAAAGCATTTTAACTGCTCGTATCTTATAGGTTCATAGGTAGGTACTAGGCTATTGGCCCAAGGGCCTACATAAGCCTAGCAAACAAGGTTCCCTGGCTTATGCCACCCAAGAAAGTAATTTTCCTGTGACCCTGTTGAGCAGAGCCACAGAAGTGATCCCCAGAGTGTATTTCCTATTCCCTATCCACTCATCAAAATTTTTCTTAAAGAGTGCTAATGAGGAACTTTGCTTGACAAAGATGGGTAGCTTGTTCCAGAGTATGGGAAGTCTCTGGGACTGGAATCTATCCTTCCAGCATGTCCATTTTATTGTGGTGACAAGGTTTAGGTCCCTAGAGCATGTAGATCGGAGGGATTGGGATTTCTTGAAGTGTAGCATGTCCAATAGCTCTGGGTTTGACATAGCTTTTTATTTTAGGCAAAGATCACTATGGAGTAGGCAATTTCCTACGGAGTAAAGCTGGAGTTTTTTGAAACGGTCAGTTTAGGGCATCTGTTTGAGGCCAGTAATCCTCTTTGTGAGGTACTTCTGTGGCCTTTCCAGCTGCTGCAGATGTCTTGTGAGGTACATTCCAAAAGGGGCGTTGTACTCCATAATAGGTCTAATGAGTGTCGAGTAGAGGGGAACAATGACCTCTTTTTTCCTGGATGAGAACCCTTTTGTGATGAGGTGTGCCATGTAGAAGGATTTCCTGACTACTGTGGTGATGTGATTATCAAAAGAGAGACTACTGTCCACCTGGGTTCCAAGGTCTCTTATCACACATTCAGTGTTAAGTAGACTGCTGCCTATGTGGTAGTCCATGGATACAGAGTTTTTACCAAAGGGGATGACAATGCACTTTTTGGCATTGAACTTGAGGCTGTGGCTCTGAAACCAGACATCTGATTCAGTGAGGCAGTTGGCAACCCATCTTGTGATGTAGGGATTTATACCTAGTTTAGTGAATTTAGCTATAATTCCAGAATGGGTAATGGTGTCAAAAGCCTTCGCAAGGTCAAGATAGGCTGTGTGAATCACCTTACCCTGGTCTACGGCTTTGGTGACTGCCTCAAAGAAGTCAATCAGGAGGCATGATCTGTCTTTTACAAACCCAAACTGGGTGGGGTCCAGTGTTTGGAGGTTACCAATGTCATTGTTTATGAGTTCCATGATGATATGTTCCATGGCCTTGCAGACCAGGCTAATAGGGTGATAGTTCCCAGGATCAGTGGTGGCTCCCCCTTTGTGGAGTGGGATAGATGTTGCTGTGTACCATTCAGTGGGCACAAAGCCTGAGGTGAGGCTGTGATTGAACATGGTGCTTAAGGGGGGGGAACCAGTTCGTTCTGAAGTTCATGCAAAACACAGCCTGGGATGTTGTTCAGTCCCATGGATGGTGTGTTTTTGGCTTTAGAGAGTGCAGCTTTTACCTGCATAGTTGTGATTACAAGGACTCTGTATTCCTCCTGTATAGATATAAGCCCTTTAGGGGGTGAGAGGGGGATAAAGTTAGCACTGAACCTATCTGCCAGGATGTTGGCAATTTCAGTTGGTTCTCTAATTTTCATGCTGTTGTGCTGTAACTCAGAGCAGATCTGGGCGTTGTCATTGAGATTCTTGACATAGCTATAGAATGCTTTGTGGTTGTCCTTAGAATCAGTGGCAATTTTGTTTTCATAGCTAGCTTTGGAGGATTTTATAAGGGATCTCAGCTTCTTACTGAGGCTGACCAGGAAGCTCCTCCACTCATGGGATTTTACTCTCTTTTGCAACAGTTTCTTCCTTCTGCTGTAGAGTTTGTTTATGGAAGGGGGCTACCAGATTGGCTTCCTTTTTTTGGAGGATAGCATATTGGTTCTGCTTGGGATAGCATGATCCATGCACTTGTGTAAGTGCTTATAGAGTGCATTTGTGTAGGATTCAGCAGTCATAACTGCATTGTCCATCTGCATGGGTGTCATGAAGTTTGCCACTTCTGTCTTAAGAAGCATGAAGTTGGCTTTGGAGAACTTTTTTGCCATGGTTTCCTTAATGGGGGTGGGAGCGCAATGTGGATATCTAGGGTGATTAGCTTATGGTCGGATCTGACCGAGGAGTTGTCTTCAGATGTGGAACGCCGGTCCCTCATGTTGGTAATGACTAGGTCTAGGATATTGTTGCCTCTGATGGGCGTGTGGATAAGTTGATCCAGGGCATTGGAATTCATGAATTCCAGAAAGTGTTGAGTGAAGGAGTTGGTACATGAGTAGTTTTCCCAGTTAATGGTGGGGTAGTTGAAATTGCCCATTATTAGGGTGTTTGGTTGAACCCTAATCTTTTCCAGTATATCATGAAAAGAGGAATGGGAATCCTGTGGCATGGTGGGGGATCTGTAGCAAGCTACAATTTGGATTGCAGTTTTGCACAGAGTTAGTTGCACTTGGATAACCTTGGATGCATTATGCAGAGCAACTAGCCTGGAGGTGTGGATATCCTTAATGAATTTAAAAAAAACCTCCGCCTTTGGTGTTCCGGTCCAGGTTAGATGGCTGAAAAGTGTGGTATGAGTTATAGCCTGGTAATGCAGGGGTGCTGTCTGGAGCCTTGAAGCAGGTCTCATTCACTGCACAGATACTGATGTTCTCCATTTCAAGGAATGCCTTGAGGGAGTGCATTTTGAGATTTAGACTTCTAGCATTGAGTAGCATTGCCCTCAGTTTTTGCTTGCCTCTTCTTGTTATGGTGGTGAATTTGTCATTTGAACCTTGCCTAAAAAGGCACTATAGGGGTGGCAAGAGCCTTAGCCAGTATCTAGAATCCCAGGGGCAACAGGTGCAGGCCCTCTCTGGTGAAGCATTGTAGTCTGTCGACCATGTCGTCCCAGGCAGACAGATACTGGATCCCTTTAGAATGACAGCAGAAGCTTAGCCAATTGTTGAAGTCAGTCATTTTTTCCTTGCACTGCGGTATCATTCTGGCTGATGGCAGGATGCTACTCAGCACTAGGGTCATACCTGCCTGGGCTACAAGATCAGAGAGCTCTTCCATGTCTCTTTTCATGTAGTCCAGGGAGGTACATCTCAGGTCGTTCACACCAGCATGGACAATGACAGAGTCATATTTGTACTTATTGTGGAGTGACCCAAGTGTGAGGGTTATGTGGCAGATCCTGGCACCTGACAGGCAGCTGACAGTATTCTTATCCTTGTTTAGCCTGGTGAGTGGGACATCAGTAGAGTCACCTCTGACTAGTGTGTTGGGTACGTTGTTTTGCCTTATGGGCTGTGGATGAGTGGCACACTGAGTCTGTGGGATATGTGTCATTTGGGTTGTGTTGGGGGTGCTTGCATTTCTTCTTTTGAGAGCCTCCGCAAATGTTTTTGTGTTTCTGTGTGTGGATTTTGGTGGTGAAGGTTTAGTGGGACTATGTGATGAGTGTGGTGTGGTGCAAGTGTTTACCTTTCCCTCTTGACTGTCAAGTTCAGTCTTGGTTGGAGAGAGCTTTACCTCCAGTTTGGCTAGATAAGTGCATCTCTCACAGGTTGTAGTGTTAGGTGGTAGGAGGAGATGGTTGTCTGTGTACATGAGGCAATTGAAACATTGTCCCAAGATGCCCAGATTCATCATATAGACAGGAGAGAACACTGTGAGCTGACCTTTGGACATGCCTGAATAAAAAAACTATTTTCCCCTAGACAAGTGAGGAAAGTGAGTACAATAGCTGTTTTTCTCTAAGCAAGTGAGGAAAGTAAGTACAGAAACTGTTTTCCTCTAGGTAATGATGAAGGTTGAATGCTGTAGTAATTTGTAACTTATTTACTGCTTACAAGTCCTGAACAAGTGCTGAGCACGAATAAGAAAATTCAAGTGCTAAAACTAAGAATCTGTGTCTGAACTGGACTAGTTACAGGAAGGAAGCAAGTGCAAATGCAGGCTTTTAAATTAGAAAGTTGAGAGAGATGGAAAAATTGCCCAAACGGCAAATAACTACAATTTCTGGGCCAGAAACCACTCCTTATGTGGTAGATAGGTTACCTAGTGCTTACCACTCCCACTGATAAGCTAGCCGGCTTCCCACCAACACAGACAGGCTTGGGGGGGGGGGTCTCAGAAGCTTGCAAACAGTCCTGGATATAGCAAATCTATATCTGGGCTAGACTAGTTGCAGGAAAGGCAGGAAACAAGCTTACATTTTTTTTGTTACAGTTAAGTGGAACACGGAGATTCTAGCAAAGTTTTTTTTTTTGTAAAGGAAAGGGAGAAAGGAGAAGCAGAAGATAATTCAAGGTTAGTAAACTAAGTGGGTTGGCCTTCTCAAATGTTCTCTCTGTATTAGGTAGAATGAGCTAATGACACTAGACTAGGAGAAGAGTCCCAGATCAAATTTACCGTAGGGGCGGGCAACTGCAAAGCCACCAAGTAATCAACACAATCCTGCCACGAACGTAAAGAAAGGCTTATGTTAATTCAAGATGGCCTGGCCCGGGCATGTGTTCAGAACAACCACTGCAAAATCAAACAGGCCCAGAGACAGCAAATCTAAACTGGGACAATACTACAGCTACCAGCCTACACTCTTTTAGAGAGTAAACACTACAGAAATGTTTATCATAGCAGAAGAACAGCAGTGAGCCACAAAATGAATGTTTTTAAACAGATAAAGGAGCAAGGAGACTCTATAGAATTCTTTTAACTGCAAACAAATCAGTTATATGATACACTCCTTGGCAGGAAATCAGAACAAACAGACAGGTGCTTAACAAGTAGAGAGAATTTCCAGTTAATACCTTTCACACAGTGAAACTAGCTAAAAAGCTTTACAAACAGTGTGACAGTAAAAACCTTATTTATCAGGCCCTGTAAGGCAGACAATTTTAGTTCAACTGTGCAGATTAGTTAATAGCAATAAAATACAGTAAAACATATGCAGCAGGCAATAAAAGTGCTATATATAAATTGCTAGAAGCAATAACTAGTAAAAATAAGCAAAAAAAAACTTACTGGTATATATCTCAGATCAGAGTTGTAGTCAATGCCCGTCCTCCACTCGGCTCAGTGTGTATAAACAGAAATCCTCTGAGAGTTAGGGCTTAAAACCAGAATATACAACCTTAAACTTTTTTTAAAAAAGCTCAGAAGAAACAATGAGTGCTTACTCCAAGCCCTAGACCATCCAACCTCCACCAGCCAGCTGCCAATCAACACAATCCTGCCACGAGGGTAAAGAAAGGCTTCTGCTAATTCAAGATGGCCTGGGCATGTGCTCAGAACAACCACTGCAAAAACAAACCGGCCCAGAGACAGCAAATCTGAACTGGGACAATACTAGAGCTACTAGCCTACACTCTTTTAGACAGTAAACACTACAGAAATGTTTATCACAGCAGAAGAACAGCAGTGAGACACAAAATGAAAGTGTGTAAACAGATAAAGGAGCAAGGAGACTCTACAGAATGCTTTTAACTGCAAACAAATCAGTTAGATATTCCATATCCATATAACAGAGCTTCCAATTTCTCAGTTTTTGTATTCTTTTGTTTAGTCTCGTTCCACATATCCTTAACTGCCACACCAGAATCATTTTTAATCCATACTCCTAAGTAAAATAAGAACCCAAAGTAGGAACAGTTCCAAAGCTCACAATAATTCACACCAGCAAAGTTGCCAAAGAATGTAAGGTCCAAAACATAAAATACTTCAATTATTGCAAAAGAAACAGTAAAACCTGAGCGCTTTAATTCCAAAGTCAAAACAGACTTCATCAGAGAAAAGAATGTAGAAAGTTTTCTAAATTTAAACACAAAATCCCTGGAAAAGGTAATAAAAGGGCATTTAAAATTAAAGATACAGTAACATCAAACCAGACATTTCTTTGTAAACATTAAAAATCAGCGTTTGAATTTAAAGGTACAGTAACATCAAACCAAAAAATCTCTTTTTAAACATTAAAAATTCCATAAACACATACGTCTGTATTTCATATTCATATCATCTAGGCAGTGCACTTACTAGCCAGTTACTGAAATTTACCCAGACATATAAGTGCACTGTCTTTCTCTGCTGAGTTTGTTTTCACACTGGGAAAGCCAGAGTTGTTGCTCAGTGTGTAGCCACCTTAGAAGTCCCAGCATACCTCAGTTCTTATACGTTTATGTACATTTGTGCAGGGTGATGTAGAGTTACTTAAGAACTAGCACTGATATCTCACAGCTTCAGGGTCTGGGATTCAGGCCTGACTTTTAGTTTGTATGGTGTTTGCATGCTCTCCCCATATCCATATGTTTTTTAGCACATTCTGCAGTTTTCTTCAATATCTCTTAAGAAATGTTAGTAAATTGGCTATTTTTTGCATTCACTGTTACATTCATGACATGGGGTGTCTCTGAAAAAGCGCTTCATCGATCATTTCACTCACCTATTAAATAAATAAATACATATTACCAATATCAAAAGTTATATCACTTGGCCAAAAATGTACCACTACCTTGTTTTGCGGAATAATGTATCTATAAATACTAGGTCTCATATATTTAGTGTTGAGAATCTATACATTGTGACAATACAGAGAATATCAATAAACCTAGGAAGAATGGGATTTTATTTAAGGAAAAATAGCAGTTAAGAGGTGTATAAGAGGACAAGCAGGAGATAAAAGTGAGTCAAATCATTTCACAGACATTCTGAGGCCATAGAGGAGTTTTGAGTACGACTGATTTTGTGAAACAGATGAGTGTAAATGAAAACAAGTATTTTGCTTCTTTGCTCCTGTGTGATTATTGCAGATGCATTGACTTCGGTTCTTGAGAGCCCATCCTTAAAAAAAACAAAACAAAAGAAACTTTAATTCTTAGTAATTCAGGAAAACTGATATTCGTTTTGTGAGACATAAAGGAACTTGGAGCGCAGCACCATATATTTGGTATTGTTTCCTCTTTCCATGTTATAGTACAAATTAAGTTTTCATTTTATAACTAATTAACCAGGACATTCCTCTCAACTGCTATAATTTAGGCATCATCATCTGCAGCAGCAGCAGCCCCCTTTTTCCCATTTTTCTACATGGGGCTGGGGAGTTGTGTTAACTGTCGCCATCTCTGTCATATCAATGCCATGCCCCTGCCTTTTTCGACACTCATGCCTGGCTGTCCCAGATCTTCTTTTACACAATCCCTTCACCTCTTTGCTGGAGATCCTTTGATTGTCTTCTGCACATGTCTGAACCACTGCAATTTGTTCTCTTTGATCTTTTCTGTGATTGGAGCTGCTTTGTCTTCTGCTCTTATGTCCTCATTTCTTCTTCCATGGTGTGCATCCTACCATCCTTCTCAGACATTTCATTTCCATCACCTCTAGCTTCCTCATCTGCTCTGCCTTTACTGCTCAGGTTTCTGTACTATACAGTAGTACTGATTGTACCACTGTCTTGTACACCTTACTTTTCAGCCTCTTTGTCATTCTTCTGTCATAGACTATTCCCTAGACTCTATGCCATTTGGCTGCAGTCCCTCTGATTCTGACTTTGACCTCTTCATTCAGACATCCCTTCTCCTCAACCATCCCTCCCAGATACTTGAAGCTATTTACCTGTTCCACCGTCTTCCCTTCTATCTCAATTCTCATATTCTTCTGATTTCCCCAATTTGCTGCCATTAGCCCGTCTTATCTGTGCTTAGTTTCATACCATGTGCCTTTAGTTTTGCATTCAATTCCCCTATCCTTTGCTTGCTAAGAGTCTGCCTGTAATGCCACATCATCTGCATACAGCAACTTTGTTGATCTATTCCCCCCCAACCTGTTTGCTAATGTAATCCATCACCAGTATGAATAGCAGTGGGTCAGAGCTGAACACTGGTGAACACCCACTCCCACTAGAAACCCCTCTGTGAGGCCAAACGCTGTCTGTACTTGAATCATTGGGTCCTTATACATATCCTGCACCAGTTCTACCAATGTTTCTGGGACTTTGAACCTTTACATTATTGTCCAAATCAACTTTCTTGGAACCTTGTCATATGCTTTCTCCAAGTCCAGGATTGCCCAGTTGGACTCTTTCCTCATCTCTAGCTTCTTCTCAACTACTTGTCTCACTGCAAACATCAGGTCAGTTGTGCTGCATCCTGATCTGAATCAGAACTGATCATCTCCCATCATACCTTCTACTATTCTGTGTATCCATTTATCAGTCACTGTCTCCAGAACTTTCATGCAGTGTATAGGAGTTTGACACCTCTGTACAGCCTACCGTTGTGGATGTCCCATTTGTTCTTGTACACTGGCATGAGTATGCTTATTCTTCAGCCATCTGGGATATGCCTTTCTCTCCACACTGCTATTAGTACCCTCTGGAACCATTTCTCCCCCTGTCTCACCCAGCATCATATCATCTGAGCCTGCTGCTTTCCCTTATGTCAGTTTAGGCATATTGCTATGACTTTGGCCAAAAGATTTAGCTGTGCTCCTCCTAGATTTACAATGTTCCTCAAAATCAGATCTGTTATATATAATGTATATATTATTAAATATTTGGAGGTTGAGAGGTATAAAGCAAGATCAATTAATGAAGGGAGAGAGCAAAGTAATTGAACTGCATATCTCCAGTGATGCCGTTTGGACGAGCACAATTCTGACGTTACTTACACAGACAATTCATTGCATGCATACATACAGCCATAATAAGTAATGAAGACACAGAGCAGGACATATTTACTAAAAAAATTAAGAATTGCAAAACAGAATATGCTTAAATCTCAATGAAATTGCTTAAGTGCAGTTAGATTTCTAGATGAGTGTCTAGATGTATACAGATTACATCTCTCAGGTAGAGAAAACAATTAGTATAGCATGTTAGAAGGCAAACAAAACTGTTAACTGATATATTGTTGGACAAAATTTCCATTACAAACCAGTACAGTCCTTTAGCAGCTGTCCACTTGAGGGCGACAGAGAATGCATAATGCAAACAAAAAGGAAGTGACTGATGCCAGGAATTCCTTGTCCTCTCTTAAAAGTAAAACAGATGCTGTAACACTGTAAGCATGCGGGTGTGTGTTTGGAGGCACATTTTGAAAACACTTCAGGCAGTATTGCTGAGGACAACAGATGTAGAAGCTGAGAACACGTTATGAGCCACACAGTACAGTAGCTTTTACTAAACAAAGAGTCACAAAATAATTTGTGGCAAAGGGGTTTAATTTGCATTGAAGTCACACTTCATCACAGTAGATTTGTTGGGGTATGGTCTGGCAAAAAACAGTATGGAATGAAAATGCAAGAAAGAACAGGAATAATCAGTAATATTAACTGACAATGTGAATTCTACTTGTAGGAATTAACTACAAACAAATCCACCTGGCTGCAACTATACCTAACTTAAGGGTTTGACTTCATAATTGTTTAAACACCTGCACTGTTAAATCTACTTATAGTCTATAAAATTGTAAACGTGTCTTGAACCAAGAAAATGTCTGAATCTGTATTTCTATGATCAGCATATCACCCTGGAAAACAAAGTATATATAAACAAATAATGTTTAATGTGAAAATTAATTTTTATACAGCTTACAGGTATTAACAGTCCAGTAAATAATAACACATGGTAATGAAGTATGTTTAAGAAAAGAAAGATTTTTATCTTGTTGAAAAGTTCTAAGTGTTTTGTATTTTTAGGGATCACGGGAAAAGGGGGTGCTCCTTAATATATGGGCTGTCACTGACTACCAAATCCCGAAGCACTGATCAGAACTGAACATAGTAGTGACACCCCATAATACAGCAATGTGTTATGAATACAGCAGTCCTACATGCACTACTTGACCACATACGCTGATGTCAGACTTTAGGATGCTTCTTCTAATTATCCGTGCTTAACAATGACTGTGGTTATGTTATCTACCAAACAAACAATGGACAGCTTTCCCTTCTGGAAGTACTGAACATGATTACATAGGAACAGTGCGTTAAAGAAATAAACAAGTGCGTACATAAATAACCACCCAAACAAAGTTGATGGCTTTCCTTAATGTGTGCTTGAGTTGTTTCCTTGAAATCTTTTCTGGATATCTGCACTTATCAATGATCCAGTGACACTGAATATATATGTTAAAGCTATTTATGTTATCTGGAGACATGCTAATATAAAGTAATGTCCTTTCTACTATCACTGTTAAAATACCAGTGAGAATGACATTTAGTAACCATAAGCTTCACCTAGAATGCGGTGGAAAGATTAATTTCATTGGTGTTAGGTTGAATCCTGATCAGAGCTATGAGTTGGATGACTTTAGAAATATTACCCATGATTTTTTTTAAGATTGAGTTACCCTAGGCATAACAGAGTAAACTATGAATAAATCAGTTGTAGGACAGAGCCAACAGGTGTTAGATAACCTTATGGATGAAGCTAAGAAAAATCTTGGATAAAGGAAATGGGTATGTTTATATGGAGTGGTGGGTGAAAGGGAGCAGGTCATATGAGAAGTGCATGACAAATATCTAGAAATGCTGAAGGGCATACAAAAACTTCTATCCATCTCAAGGGAATGAGAATGATGGATCATCCTAGCATAATGTTAGATACTCTGAAAGACATTCCTGCAAAAGTAGTTCTGTGGTTTCATCCAAAATACAGTTAATCCCAACCTTCTATAGTGATCATCCTGCTAATAAATAAATACATTTTTGTTAGGGCTAGCTCCTCCTTCTTTATTTATTCACTGCTGGGGGCAGCCCTAGCTCCTCCTTCTTTATTTATTCACTGCTGGGGGCAGCCCTAGCTCCTCCTTCTTTATTTATTCACTGCTGGGGGCAGCCCTAGCTCCTCCTTCTTTATTTATTCACTGCTAGGGGCAGCCCTAGCTCCTCCTTCTTTATTTATTCACTGCTGGGGGCAGCCCTAGCTCTTCCTCCTTTATTTATTCACTGCTGGGGGCAGCCCTAGCTCCTCCTTCTTTATTTATTCACTGCTGGGGATAGCCCTAGCTCCTCCTTCTTTATTTATTCACTGCTGGGGGCAACCCTTTCTTCATTATTTATTCACTTTTGATGGTTAATAGGAAAGTCTATATGGGAAGAGTGACCAAATAATTTAAAGCATAGCGTATAATTGAAGAAAATCTGCAGAAGCAATTGGCATGACATACAGGCACTCTATAGTAGTCAAGACCAAGAAGGTAGAAGCAGAAGGAGGCAGTATTATATTGAATAGGATAAGTCACTGAACCAAATTTCAAGCAACAGCAGCCCTTACATGTACATAAGAAGGGTAAGTATGAAGGTAACCAAAATTTGTAGAGACAATATACAAATATTCAGCAGAAGTACTTGCTTTATATTCTGTGAATATCACCACACAGACATAACATGCACTGCCATAGTCATACCATATAATAATAAAAGAAAAGGCAAGTGGGGAGGGGGACAGCAGTAATGAAAGTCCAGCATAGGAATGGAGGGAGAGTAGTGTATATCTTCAAGAACTGAGAAGAGTACACGTTAGTAAATCTGTGTATCTAAGAAGGGGGAGGTAAGTAATATAAATATCTAACTGCACAGGTGCACTTTTATTGCCTTTTTAAGCTTGCAGCCAAGCTTGGGAGCAGACTGTTGAATTATGAGTGTAGGTTTGCACCAAGTTTTTTCATGTTCAGCAACTGTGGAATCCCCTGATGTACTGAGAGACAATTTTAACCACACAAGTGAGGTAAGTTGTGAAGACAAGATTCCTGAAGGGATACAGCATGTTAGCACATTACTATATGCCACAAAATACCCTGCACTGAACAATCTATGTGCCGTCTGAGCTAGTTATATGCATGGAAATTGTCTGTATAATAACCTGGTTGTCTCTAGTTAAACAGCTAGAGGCAAAGTGAAGTGTCTCCTCATATTTGGTTCAGTTTATGAATAAGAATGTACTAGAAATGAGTGATTGTATAAAAAAGGTAAGTAGCCAAAAAGTATAAAAATAACCTTTGTAGTCATGGAGATTGTTACACTAAGTGACATGCCTTAATGCATTTTGATAAATGGATCTTTTGTGGCTGGGATAGCATGAATGAATGAATGCAAATGCAATTTCAGACAAAAACAGATAGTCTAAATTAGCATTTGTGAAAATGTATTTTTGTTTGAACTGAGAAGCTCCCTCACATTCAGGAACTTCATCCCCTCTACTCCAAGCATAATATAATCTCTGAGGTCACTGCATCTCAGGAGAAAGTAGGTTTACTCCACCCAGTGCTCTAGGGCTCATACCACTGAGACTCTGCATTTATGAAAGTGATGCCTTCCAACCTGCCAAGTCCTTTGGTGATGATTGCCATGAGACAGTGATAAAGTCTGAGCTCCTTATCAGTGGTAAGTCCAAGCAGCTTGGAAGATATGACCACTTCTTTGATAGCATTAAGCCAGTACAACAGAAGGAATGTGAATCAAAAGCTGTACACAATTGTGATTTACCAGAATGAGTCTCATTTTACTAAAAAACAAGGTGATCGGGTTTCTTTGGGAAACAGAAGAAAAGACTCAGTCAGACAAGCAAATTCCTTAAAGCCAGGGGATTCCAAAGCTTGCTGCAAATCTACACTCATGTATATAATACATCAGTGTGCTCCCAAGATTGACTGTAAGCTTAAACAGACAATATAATACAGGCCAGAAATTTTCAGCAGGCTTAAGCAAAGCCGAAAATTGCCATAGTTTTGTTTGCAGGGACATTGATTTTCTATTTTTTTCCTGGGGAAACACTAGTAAATTCCTTATTTGAACTCTTTAGTATTGGGGGGGAAGGGGGGGTTCAGAATTTTCATGGAATGTTTTCCTCCTAATAACTTACTTTTTTATATTTACTGCATAGCATACTCAGTTTGACTGAATGTTCTGTGCATAGAATGTGTTTTAATTTTGCTGATGACACACTGAAGAGGTTCTTTTTTAGTGGCTACAGTGGTGGGTCTATGGCAATCTAAGGGTTATAGAAGTCAGCTGAAGATGGACAAATAGCCACAGACATTACTGGAGTAGGCAGCAGGACAGTAGTCAGACAGGCAGTATTACAAAAATAGCAGAAAGGAACACAAAGGTTTGAGAAGTTATTACTCACAAAGGTTCTATCAACAGGTGGTCTATGCATCTCATTAAGGTATACATCTCTGAGACTTCTCCATGCTGGGAGAAATGTGTTATTAGGAGCTACTAAAATCTTTTGCCTGGAAACTCTGAAGTTGCTAATGCTGCTGTGAGGCCCTGTTATTTTGTAGTAAAAACAGGGATGATGTTAAATCTATTTTGGAGAGACCACACAAATCTTTTACTGTGTCCACTAGAAAAAGAGAGAAATAACTTGACACCCATGTCCCTCATGGACAGAGGTAGTCAATGCTGATCTGTAATCTGTAATCATCCATCTAACCAAGGACAACTGAGGCAACCTGGGATTAACATGGCTAGGCTTATAAATGCTCTAGGGCCGCTAGCCTAGTAACCTCCAATGAACCTATGAACACTATGCTTTTTTGTTCCCCTTGTGATTTAATTTCTGCATCTGCAATATTTAGGTATACAGTTTTCAATATAAAAACTGGAATATTAAGTATATTTTATATAGGGCCAGTTCTAAATTTGATTAAAAGTATGTAGAGCAATTATTAGGAAATTGCAAGAACAAGTATGAAAACATTTATATGCAATTAGAATATTTAAATCTAGCAGTTAGTGCAGAGGATTAAGGCAATTAATGTGCTGTTTCACATAGAACAGGGTTTGATTCCCTTAGCATCCTTTTACCTGGTATGAGAGTTTAAGTAAGTCACTTAACCATACAGTTCTCTTGGGTTCCCTTCATATGGTGGTACTTGTATCCAGTGGGTTTATAAAGTTAGGAAATTAAATCTTGCAATGTGTTTTTAAGTATATTTTGCAGTCCATCCATCAAGTTGATTTTTCCCATATTAAAAGCTTGACATGTAAGAAGAGAGGTGGAGACTTAGATAGTTTGGAACAGAAGGTTATTACTGGAAAATGCATTAAATGCTGCTACTACTTTCTCTGGTCTTAATGACTTTAGCAGTAACAAGCCCCTTTGGAAATCTGATGGGTTGAATTATATCAGTTATTTCTGTTTTACTGTTGCCTGTTTGCTGATTGATTGTGTGTTTAAATCAGCTATAAAGAGTATTTTACTACAATTCTGAAAATGTCTGTGAATGGAACCATTCAGTTACATGTGATTGCTTAAATAAATGGAGTTTTAAGGTGTCCTTTGTCATGGATCACACAAACAGTGCATCATACTGTTGTTGACTGCTATTAAAATGATGCAAAATAAAGAAATTCAAAGTTATGATGCAGCTTTAATTTCATCCAAAATGGCAGCATCGTCATAACAGTTACAATCACATCCTCTCATTTCCTTGAAAGACTCCGCAATATATTATGGATATTTTTTCATCTTTATAATTTATATTGTTTCAACATTATTTCAACCCATTTCAATATTCTCGCACAACGATTCAAACTTTTAGAGAAAACATCACTGTATTATATTAATATAATTTTTATTGGTTTATTTAATAGGACAGTTTCCTCATTATTCTCCTCCCCAACACCTTCCCCATTCCCTTTTAAACAACAACTTCTACTCAACTACTGGTATTCAGTTTATTGTATCTTCCCGTTTCCTTTGTCTACATCTTATCCCTTATCTATCCTCTCAGTTTATCACTATAACTTTCCTTTCCCCACTTTTTACTTCCCGTATACCCTTCTTTCAGCTATTTCATCATGTATCCATCTACTCTCTATTCCTTTGTTTCACGTTATTCACCTACGCTTCCCCCCTCTTTTATGTATTTCATTACACTTCATTCACACACACTCCCTATTTTTCTCCTGTATGTATATTGGATATTGAAGAGTCTTAAAGTTACAACAGTTTTTAATACATATTTTTATATGTATTAAACTGTGTATGTTTACATAGTTTTTAATACATATTCACATATGCACATTATACTGTTATTGTCATATTCACCTCATCCCCAAGGAGCAAAAGAAGCTTTGTCTAGAAATGATATTATGATTATTTATTTAGTTGACATTTGTTTACTGGGAAAGTCTGACTAGGCCAGAAAGTGTCCATATTTTAGTGGAGGCCTGGGGAGAAAAGCTCCACAATCACAATCTTACAAAAATCATTTACAGAGATTTTAAAATGACTAAGTATCATGTTACACTACAAAACCCAGGAGTGAAAAAATGTTGTAATGAGAAAAACATAGCTCATATGTTTCATAGTAGGTGCAATGAAAATCAATAACATGAGTTACAGAAAATATGTGAGGAAAATTCATTTTTCGTATTTGTTACATAGATTAGTAGCATGGAATGTTTAATACATTAATATTCTTGAATGGAGTGCAGTCACATTAGAAAATTTTAACACTAGGCACATTTCAACAGATACATTTTCAAAAGCAATATTTGAGCTAAGCAATTTTCCTTAGAAAGAGAATGTATGAATTAAATGAATCGGCCACTTTTCTGTCTGCGGATACAGTTTCATAGGTTCATAGGTTCATAGGTTCATACTAGGCTATCTGCCCTAGGGCATTTATAAGCCTAGCCAGAGTGTGTGTGGCTTTCACCACCCCTTAGGATGAGAATACTATACCCATTTATTTGCTGTGCCTCTGTCCAGCAGTGATACAGAGATGATTCCCAGGGTAAACCTACGATCTCCCATCCACTCGTCAAGATTTCTCTTGAACAGAGTCAGTGAGGGGCTCTGCCTCACATGGACTGGGATTCTGTTCCATAGTGTAGGGAGTCTCTGGGTGATGAATCTGTCCCTCCAGCACGCCCTATTTATATCCGTGTTGAGGTTTAAGTCTCTTGCTCTCGTGGCTCTGGTGGATTTGGATTTTTTTGAGGTGGAGCATGTCCATTAATTCCGGGTTGGACATGGCCTTGTATGTCAGGCACAGATCACCTCTGAGCAGACGGTATGCGACTGAATAGAGCTGGAGTTTCTTCAGTCGGGCATCGTATGACATATGTTTGAGCCCCTTTATCCTTTTGGTGAGGAACTTTTGGGGTCTTTCCAACTGCTGCAGGTGTCGGGTAAGGTACATTCGAATGGGGCGTTGTACTCAATCATTGGTCTGATAAGTGAAGAGTACAGGGGTACAATGACCTCTCCTGATCTGGATGTGAATCCCTTCATGATCAGGTGGGCAATGTAGAAGGTCTTCCTAACCACTTTGGCAATGTGAGTGTCAAAAGAGAGGTTACTGTCAACTTGGGTCCCCAGGTCCCTGATAACTTCTTCCGAGTTTAATGGATTACCACCTATGTGGTAATTAGGGGTTACCTTGTTTTTCCCAAAGGGTATGACTATACATTTTTTGGCATTTAGCTTAAGGTCATGGCTCTGGCACCAGTTATCCATTTCTATGAGACCTTCTGGAGGATGTCTGTGTCTGATGGAGTGTCAATTATGGTGCCCAGTTTGCAGTCATCTGCAAATTTTGTCAACCACAATCCCCTATGTTTGCCTGCACTTCAGAAAAATAAATGCCGAACAAGAGGGCCCAGGACTGAGCCCTGTGGGACACCGCGTGACCGGCTTAGAGTCTGACATGGCACCAGCAACTCTAACCCTGTGTGTTCTATCCTTGAGCCAGTTTGCAACCCATCTTGTGACATATGGGTTTACATCTAAGCTGGTGAGCTTTTCTATGCTGCCCGAGTGGGGTATTGTGTCAACCGCTTTTGCTAGGTCAAGGTAGGCTGTGTGAACTGCCTTACCCTCATCAATGGCCTTAGTGACTGTTTCGAAAAAGTCGACCAAGTTCAAGAGGCAGGATCTGCCCTTGACAAAGCCAAATTGGGTAGGATCCAGTGTCTGTAGGTCCCCAATGTCTTTATTTATGAGTTCCATTATGATCCTCTCCATAGCTTTGCAGACAAGGCTCGCTGCTTATGGGGCGGTAATTTCCAGGGTCCGTAGAAGCACCGCCTTTGTGGAGTGGGACCACAGTTGCCGCACGCCATTCTTTGGGTACGTATCCTGTAGTAAGGCTAAGATTAAACAGCAGCCTTATGTGTGGGTTTAGTTCCTCATTGAGTTCGTGTAGCACACATCCGGGGACACCATCCGGTCCCATTGATGCTGTGTTTTTTGCTTTAGAGAGAGCAGCTCTCACCTGGGCATCTGAGATGTTTGGGAGGCTAGACTCTGGTGGGATAGATATTTCTCCTTTTGGGGGGGAGGGAGGGGAGAAATTTGCACTGAACCTGTCTGCCAGTATGTTGGCAATGTCTGTGGGTTCAGTGATTTTTTTATCATTTTGGACTAATTCATTTATGATAATTCTTGGGCAGCCGCACTTCATAGCCGTGTCTAGTTACTCACACTGAGTAATAGCACATAGAGAAAAAGGGGTAGACAAAAACAGCTTTCAGAATCTTTCTAGTGTCTCTCATTGGACTAGTTAGAACGATCACTTCTGGTTTTGAGACAAGAAGTGCACATTTTCTTGTACTGATTCCAAATCCCACAAAACAAAATGTTATAATTGTTATATCTATTCCATTTGAATCTAAGTTTGGATTCTAGCATAGGTATATTAGTCCTGATCTGGCTTCCATGCATTAGCTATGTAGGCCTTCATCTAACAGTGTCATGTGGAGTAGCACAGTAAGACAAGGGCTTCGTGTCAATAATGTTGCCAAGTAATCATTTTGAAGCAGTAACCAATAAATCCGAAAGTTAGGGCACTGAGGACAACAGACACACAGAGGTAAAATAAGCCAATCAGTTTATTAAAAAAAAATGAACGCATTAATGAATCACCGCGTTTTTGTCCATTCAGACCAGGACTTCATCAGATAATCCTCAGCACACTCACCCACATCTTTATATACCCTAAAGACCACTTAAGTAAATAGTTTAATTAGTCAGTTTAAGCTACCTTAATTGCTAAAAATGTCATTAGCTGTTCAGTCTAGAAAAAGCATGCGCAACGATAAAAATATAGAAACAAAATCTTGCTTAAAGTGTATAAATATTTGCCTATTTTTAAAAACATAACTAAACAGATGAACTAAATAAATCATAATCAATTAAAATCTCTCATATTCCTTCTTAAATAGTTTTTTCAGCCACGGGTTTGAATAAAAGTTGTATGTACATACATATTCCTATCTCGTATATTAAAACACCATCTAGTAATATTAGATCAACGTCTCATACTAAAATTCAAATATTCCCAGTAAAAAGATTAGCTATAAAACTTTATAAAAAAGTTTTTGTACAAAAGTATATGCAATATATGCAAGTAAAACCAAAAAAGTAGATCCTTATAAAAATATGTATAATGAGCAAAATATTACACATTAAACATGCTACCAACATATGTTAAAAAGTCTTGTAAAATATCATATACATGTCTTAAAAAATGTAAAACAATCTTTGGGGGTCTAGGGCTATTTATTAAAGTCTTGCTGCCCTTAATTTTAAGACAGGGGCCAGGGAAATATGCTCATTTAACCCTGTGGCTCTATTGGCTTCTAAAATCAATTGCCAATAAACCTCTCTATACTCAGTTCTAGTTTCCCATGGCCCACCTCTTAGATCTTGGGCTATTTCTTCTAGCACAAAGAAGCTAAAACTAGCCTTGTGACATTTCAGGTTATGTTTATATAACACGTTCCTCTCATTTTTCATCTGTATGTCATATAAATGTTCATATTTTTTTTCTAAGATTACCTGGGCATCACAATTTATAGAATGGATGAAAACAAAGGTTTTAAATCTGAACTACATCACTTTTTCTGATACTTATTTATACTTTTCTAGTGGCCACCTGTTTACCCAAAAAAGAGGTGTTATAAAGGGGCAATTTATTAGGGCATCTAGAATGACTTCGGACAAAGTAGACTATTTAGAAGAATGTAGGGAGCTTGAAAGGATGTTCAGAGAGAGAAAATACCCATCTAAATTACTGAAGATGTGAAAAGGGAAGTATTGATGGAAAGGTAAACATAACCCAGTTTTAGGGGAAGACATGAAGGATGGTTAAGACAAGGGTTTGGCTAGGGAGTCTAAGGACAATAGAGACAAGGGTGCAGGTAAATACAAGGGAGCATATGTTATGTATTACAATTGTGACATAAATAATATGAGTTTATATCAGAATGTTGAACTGTGAGAAGTCCGAACACCACAGCATCGAAATGAATACTCCGAAACGTAATTAGTCCTAACACTCAAAACTTCAAAGATCGGAACTCTGAATGGTTATGGTTGGCCCTTCTGTACATATGCATGAAGTCTCCACTGTGGTGTGATCTCGGAGTTGGTATATTTAAGTAGGGGGGTTTGTGGGGGGTCAAGCCCCCCACATTAGTAATTGTGTAAAAGTGTTTGTGTGTTGTTATTTGATAGTACGGGTGTAAAGCTGGCCAACCGTTGCTTTTCAGAGTTCGGTTTTTTGCAGTTTTGAGTGTTTGGACTAATTACATTTCAGAGTTGTCAGTTCGATGTTGTGGTGTTTGGACTCATCACAGTTCGATTATATGATATAGACCCAATAATATTAAGGAAGTCATTACCAATAATTGGAAGAAATTTTCTTGTTTTTTCAGACTTGGATAAAATAGTTAATGATCCACTTAGAGTTGTTTTTAAGAAAGGAAAAAATGTTAAAGAATTATTGGAGCAGAACCTTGTTAGAAGAAAGGGGAAAAAGAAGGTTAGTACCTATAAATGTGAGGCATGTGTCCAGCACCCTTATATAATGAACAAGGAATTTATATTCATTCAGGCTAAGGACAGAAGAATAAAGGCTAACACTTATTCCAAATGTAATAGAATAGGTATGGTTTATTTAGTGCAATGTAAGAGTTCCGACACACCACATTGACAATATGTCTCTAAGAGTTGACCCTGTTGTTAGGGATTTGGGAACTTATGTTGAAAGTGATCTAACTTTCAACTAACATGTGTCCACTGTTTAAGAAAGCCCTTCTATATTGCACAGCTTATAAACAAAAGGAATGTGTCTAGATTTAGGGATGTCATTTGTCCGCCTTTACTCAGCCCTCATTACGCCAGTCATTGAATATAATGCCCCCTTTGGTAAACACCTCTCCAGACATGCAACAACTGAAATGCCCACAGAGATACCACAGAGAAGATACAAGGCCTAAGCAACATGCCCTACATGGATCAGCTCAAAGCCCTGTCACTATTCTTGATATCCTACAGTCTGCCAAGAGGTGACTTATTCTTGACATACAAGGCATCCTCTGACCCAATACTGATGGACTGACTTCACATCAGCAAGTCCAATGTTATCTGAAATACTTGGTTTAGGGATCTAAACCTCTTCTGCAACATCAACAGCACAGTTTGGGGGGATAGGTATGTATCACAGAAGATACTGCTGATCTGGAGCAGACTTCCTATCCAAATAAAAAAAGTTTATCCCAGTCCGTATTTAAGCAGAACTTGGATCTATGGTTGGTAAACAGAAAATTTACCCCAGGTCTGCCGCTGTACTACTAATGGACAGAGGCAGCTCCTGAATGCTTTATTCCATGCAGAGGTCCCCTCAAATGATCTATGGTGTGATCCCAGTTATTCTCATTAGGAGTAATATATAAATACCAACCATGGGATGTAAAGCCAATCTCTAACCAAATGGGATAGGTTAATTTGAGCACAAAATGGGAAACTGGCTAGGCTTAAAATGGCCTGCAAGGGCATCTAGCCAGCCTTTGGTACTGGCTTTTATGTCAACAATGTAGATGCTTTCTACTACCTATGTGGTAGAAAGCGGTCTTCCAAATTGAAGGCATAGGCTCTTTGGTCATAGTAATGTTTTAAGTAACGCAAGGAATAATACAGTTTTTTACTTTTATTAAAAAAAATACTCATTTATTCTGTCAGGTCCAGCAGCAGTAGAACTCTTAACTTAAGGACCTTTCTACTCAGTATGAATTTTAGGAATACTTTAATACAAATTATCTTAACTACTAAGACATATATATATATTTTTTTTTTTTTTTTTTTTTTTTTTAGAAAATATGCCAACCAAAATCCTGTGTTGCCTTGGCTTGTCTGAAATGAGGTCAACACCCTGTTTTAAAGCTATCCAGCTTGTACTGTCACTACCATAACATCATGACTAATTATAACAAGTTATTATTAATATCCACTGAATATTTAAATAAATCTAGCTCATATATCCTTCTGTATCACCTAACCTGTTCCCTATATTCATTCTGAAAATGATATATCTTTGACAATTTGCAGTATTTGAAGAATCTTTCTGTCTACTCAATAATCTTTTCTGTCATCCTTCCTTCCTTCTGGCATGTTTCATTAAACATTTTCTCCCCCTGACTTAGAGATTTCCTGTTTGATGTATACTTACAAATCTGACTTTCTACTTTGTTCTTAAATATATCCAAACATGCACTTTGGTGTTCCTGTACCAAAATCATCCATACAGTCCCAAGCCATTAGATCTGTCTTCGTGGAAAAAATCTGTAAGATAGAATTTCCTTACACCACCATCACTAGAGTCCATGGCCCTTGAATCCCGCATTAAGCTCCATGTAACTTAAGCATGCTTAGAGTTACCCAAGGGGGAGGGAAACTGCACATCTTGTTGCTAGGTGTGAAAACAATGTGGCCAGACTGTTGAACTGAAGATTGTACAAACACTACAACATACAAGTAGCTGAGATACACTGGAAACGTGAACCAGAAAGAACTACTGAAAATGAAGTTATGATCACATGGGATCATCCAATAATGCATAAGAAAGCAGAAGCAAGAAAGGTAGATATAATAGTCCAAGAAAAAAGACAAAGGTAACATTAAACATTGAAATAGCTACACTTAGCAATTAGTGTCTTGCATATTGAAAGACACAGGATATGTTTGCATAAACTAGAACAGTTTATGTTAAATGCACCCAGTCAGTTACAGTCAACTAGTAGGAACAATGAGTTTAATAAAAGTACCCTCAAGCATACTTAAATGCTACTCATACATGTAACTCTGTATGAACTGTAGGAGGAGGCAGTTCTAGCTACATTGTGGGTGCTGAGAAGAGCACTATTGGCAAAGAAAGACTGAAGCAATACTCATTTTTTGAACACTAATCATGCTTTTGCTCAAGAATAGGGTCTGTTAAAGTTACAGTGTTAGAAACCCAAAAAATGTTGGAGAAATTAAAAGGAGAATTTCCTTGAGATCTAATATCTGTAACTTCATTTTTATAAATATAACACCCAAAATATTTCCCTGCATTGTCAGCAGATCAACATGATGAACAAAGCCACATTTACTAATAATTTCAATAACATTATTTGTCACAGATGTTACTCAAGGAGTATATTTTCCTAATATGGCACACTAGTCATAGGTGACTCTATAGTCATGCACACTGATGTCCCACTCACCAAGCTAAACAAGCAGAAAGTTACTGTAAGCTGCCTGTCGGGTGCCAGGATCCACCACATAACCCACACATAACCCACACACTCAGGTCACTCCACAACAAGTACAAATATGACTCTGTCATTATCCATGTTGGTGTGAATGACCTGAGACGTACCTCCCTGGACTACATGAAATGAGACATGGAAGAGCTCTCTGATCTTGTAGCCCAGGCAGGTATGAGCCTAGTCCTGAGTAGCATTCTGCCATCACCCAGAATGATACTGCAGTACAAGGACAAAATGATTGACGTCAGCAACTGGCTAAGCTTCCGGTGTCATTCTAAGGGGATCCAGTATCTGTCTGCTTGGGATGACATGGTCGACAGACCACGATGCTTTGCTACAGATAGCCTGCACCTGTCGCCCCTGGGATTCCGCATACTGGCTAAGGGTCTTGCTGCCTCCATAGTGCCTTTTTTAGGCAAGGTTCAAATGACAAATTCACCACCGTAACAGGAACAGGCAAGCAGAAACTGAGGGTAATGCTACTCAATGCTAGAAGTCTAAATCTCAAAATATCCACACCTCCAGGCTAGTTGCTCAGCATAATGCATTCAAGGTTATCCAAGTGCAACTAACACTGGGCAAAACTGCAATCCAAATTGTAGCTTGCTACAGATCCCCCACCATGCCCCAGGATTCCCACTCCTCTTTTCTTGATGTACTGGAAAATATTAGGGTTCAGCCAAACACCCTAATAATGGGCGACTTCAACTACCCCACCATTAACTGGGAAAACTCTTGTACCAACTCCTTAGCTCAGCACTTTCTGGAATTCATAAACTCCAATGTCCTGGATCAACTTATCCACACTCCCACCAGGGGCAACAATATCCTAGACCTAGTCATTAACAACATGAGGGACCGGTGTTCCACACCTGAAGTCAACTCCTCATTGGTCCGATCTGACCATAAGCTAATCACTCTTGATATCCACATCCTGCCCCCACACCCCCATTAAGGAAACCACGGTAAAACATTTCTCCAAAGCCAACTTCATGCTTCTTAAGACAGAAGTGGCGAACTTCATGACACCCATGCAGATGGACAATACAGTTACAACCGCTGAATCCTATACAAATGCACTCTATAAGCACTTACACGAGTGCATGGATTGTGCTATCCCAAACAGAACCAAGACGCTATCCTCCAAAAAAAGGAAGCCAATCTGGTGGTTCCCTGCCATAAACAAACTGTACAACAGAAGGAAGAAACTGTTGCAAAAGAGAGTAAAATCCCATGAGTGGAGGAGCTCCCTGGTCAGCCTCAGTAAGAAGCTGAGATCCCTTATAAGATCCTCCAAAGCTAGCTACAAAAACAAAATCACCACTAATTCTAAGGACAACCACAAAGCATTCTATAGCTATGTCCAGAATCTCTATGGCAATACCCAGATCTGCTCTGAGTTACAGCACAACGGCACAAAAATTACAGAACCAACTGATATTGCCAACATCCTGGCAGATAGGTTCAGTGCTAACTTTACTCCCCCCCACCCCCTAAAGGGCCCATATCTATACAGGAAGAATGCAGAGTCCCTGTAATCACAACTACGCAGGTAAAAGCTGCACTCTCTAAACCCAAAAACACAGCATCCACGGGACCAGACAACATCCCAGGCTGCGTTTTATATGAATTTCAGAACAAACTGGCTCCTCATTTAAGCACCATGCTCAATAATAGCCTTGCACCAGGCTTTGTGCCCACTGAATGGCGCACAGCAACAGTTATCCCACTCCACAAAGGGGGAGCCAGCACTGATCCTGGGAACTATCAACTTATTAGCCTGATGAGCCTGGTCTGCAAGGCCATGGAACGTATCATCATGGAACTCATAAACAAAGACATTGGTAACCTCCAAACTCTGGACCCCACCCAGTTCAGGTTTGTGAAAGGCAGATCATGCCTCCTGAACCTGATCGACTTCTTTGAGGCAGTCACCAATTCTGTAGATGAGGGTAAGGTGGTTCACACAGCCTATCTTGACCTCGCAAGGCTTTTGACACCATCCCCCATTCTGGATTTATAGCTAAACTCACTAAACTAGGTATAAATCCCTACCTCACAAGATGGGTTGCCAACTGACTCACTGATAGAACCCACACTGTAAAAGTTGCAGACTCCAAATCTGACCTCAAAGCAGTGACAAGTGGAGTACCACAGGGTTCCGTCCTGGGACTGCTTCTGTTTGGTATCTACTTCTCTGAAGTACAGGCTAACACAGAAGGCCTCTGGCTAACAAAGTTTGCAGATGACTGCAAACTAGGAGCCATAGTCAAGTCCCCAAATGATGTGGACATCCTACAGAAGGGCCTTGCTGAGACAGATGCCTGGTGTCAGAGCCATGTCCTCAAGCTCAATGCCAAAAAGTGCAGTGTCATCCCCTTTGGTAAAAACTCTGTACCCTCGAAGTACCACATAGGCAGCAATCTACTTAATACCAAATGTGTGATAAGAGACCTTGGGACCCAGGTGGACAGTAATCTCTCCTTTGATAGTCACATCGCCACAGTAGTCAGGCAGTCCTTCTATGTGGCACACCTCATCATAAAAGGGTTCTCATCCAGGAAAAAAGAGGTCATTGTTTCCTTCTACTCGACACTCATTAGACCCATTATAAAGTACAACGCCCCTTTTGGAATGTACCTCACAAAACATCTGCAGCAGCTGGAAAGGCCACAGAAGTACCTCACAAAGAGGATTACTGGCCTCAAACAAATGCCCTACACTGACTGTCTCAAAAAACTCCAGCTTTACTCTATAACATATCGCCTACTCCAAGGTGATCTCTGCCTAACATATAAAGCTATGTCAAACCCAAAATATTGGACATGCTACACCTAAAGAAATCCCAATCCCTCCGAGCTACATGCTCTAGGTACCTAAACCTTGTCACCACAATAAACAGGACATGCTGGAGGGATAAATTCTTGTCCAAGAAACTTCCATACTCTGGAACAGGCTACCCATCTATGTCAAGCAAAGTTCTTCATTAGCACTCTTCAAGAAAAATCTTGATGAGTGGATGGGAAATAGGAAATACACCCTGGGGATCACTTCTGTGTCTCTACTCGACAGTGGCACAAGAAAATAACTTTCTGGGTGGTGTAAGCCAGGGAACCTTGTTGGCTAGGCTTACGTAGGCCCTTGGGCCAATAGCCTAGTACCTACCTACGAACCTATGAAAGCTCTCATCTAGATGAATAAAATGGTGCTGACACTTATGTGTGTAACTTGAGTGGTTGCTGAGATATTGTAAGTTGTTTACAAAATATCACAAACGTAATAGTTACTGGACCAGTTAAGTCATCAGCAGCAACCAAGTAACTACTGCTATATGCCTTAATGCAGTCATTTGAGAAGGGTTCCACATCCTTTGATGTAAGGGAAAGATGCCTATAAAAGCCCACAGCAGTAACTGAGACACCATTCCGCAAAATAACAACTACTGAAACATCAACATGTTTTGCTATTATAAAATAATGTTGAATGTAGGTCCTGGTTAGCATTGATACACCAACTAATGATTTATTACTTCTAAAATTATAACCATCAGAACCCTCAACTCAAGAAGGTTTAACTCATTACATCCGTTTGAATCCTCCAGGTGCATCTGCAGTGACGCCTCTAGGGAACAAATATTGCTTGTTCATATTTCATCAATAATTCCAAAAAACATGCTATGTACAAGGTTTTAACCAATTTCATCTTAAAGCTTACACAATAGCAAATTATCTGACCTCTGTCTAGTGCAGGTAAATCGATATTAACTGTTTTTATGATATTAATTTATATAGGATATAATTTTCACATTTTTCTAAATATCTCAACAACCAGGTAACACAGACAGGACTCCTTAGCCTAATATAAATACTGTCAGTTAGATGAATAAAACACTGCAGACAGTATGTGTATAACTTGAGTGGTTGCTGAGATATTGTAAGTTGTTTGCAAAATATTACAAATGTAATAGTTACTGGGCCAGATTCAATAAAGCCTACACTAAGTGTACACAATATGTATTTAAGAACATTTCTGTGTGGAGACATGCGTGAATGGGCGTACCTTCGTTGAAGGTTGTGCATCAGAGCCGGCAACTCGGTACATAAAAATCTACTGCCAATCATTAGCGGACCGGAGTTCCACTGTGGCGACCCCTAACCGGGCAAAGCCGAAAAACACAACAACATTATCACATGATTTGTGCTTTCTAGTAACTCAGAAAGATTACACTAAGTTTACATGTAGTCTACACTTTGTGGTAACATTTATGAATCCCTGTCAATATTTAAAGCTGCAAGAATATTAGCAGGAAAACTAAAATTAGGAGGAAGAAGGTGTGAGCTATGTCAGTGTTGTCTGTTCACTCAGAATGGTGTACACTTAGTGTAAGCATTATTGAATCTTGGGGGCTGTGTTTACTGTGACTTATAAAATTTGGTTTAAGACCTACAAGCTAAAGAATATTACCACTATAAAACTAGTTTGTGCTGAAGAGTTTGCCATTCATACTTCTTTCATAACCACTATGGTTCCAGAGATATGAACATTTGTTTCTGTCAAAAGGCTTAGGCTCCACCCATCGGAAGTTACTTTGCAAAGTTCCTGAGCTCTATTGGAATGAATGAGTTAAGCCTTTTTTCAAAGCACATTTCTGTCAAGATGCTCATATCTATCTGATCATCTTTCAAGATTTCTTCCAAATCATATCCATTTTTATTCCAACTCCTAATATTGTACAACACACTAAATTACTTTCTCCTGATTGATATCTTTATAAATGAATCAGGGGCAGTTGCAAAAAAATCTATCTATCTATCTATATTATAGATGTACAGTAGCAAAACAGACTGTTTCTCACCATCTGTTTCCATAATACAATTTGCATGTTGTTAGTTTACAGCATGACCCCTGTAACAGAACTATTTAAACTACTAGCCGCCTACATGACAGAATCGTTGGGTTTCAGTAATGGAAGTAGGTCAACACGTTTATACCCTTGTTTCCACAATAATTGATGATTTCCCATATATCTGCTAGAATATCTTCATGGATTACTAATCCTACTTCATTATTTCCAGCCGTGATTATGATGTCTTTGTACTTGAAAGTGCCATTACTTAAGCACATTTTGATGTCATATCCCTTTAAGGTAAAAACAGTGACTTGAGTGCAGTCAATTCATGGTAAGCTGTTCCTTATACTTTTCAACATCGTCACTTATAACCATAATTTATTATCCTTCTTTCTTGTGACATTATGGTCAGTGAGACACACTGTGATCAAATAATTTGAAGATGCTTCATTAGGACTTAACTTATTTTTCTTATCTGACCCATCAATGTTTCTTTCACTATCAAGTACCTTATTGCCATTCTGTATAGAATCAGACATATTACCTTCACCACCCATCTAAAAGTCTTCTGTGCTTCTTTTGTGCCCCCCCCCCCCAGCATGGTCAGCATAAATCCAATTTTTTATGTTTATCAAGTACCTCTAGGTCCTCACCACTATCCTCAAGGAAATGTGTTTTCTATCACATACAAGTCTTCCCCTAAGCATATCCTCATTAATAACATCCCTAAGTGATTTAGGTAATCATTTATTTGCCACAGTTTGGTTACTGGAACTATTCTGTGTTCTGCTGTCATCTACTACTGGCATTCAGTTACTATTGCTGGTAATACAAAGCCTGCCAGTCCCACAGGAAAATTCTAACTACTTAATATGATTCTCAGTTGAACAAAGAATAGTATACCTTTTCCATCATTTTCTTAAACTTGAGTCACTAATTTACAATGCAAACTAACAAGTCCCTCATCTTGAAGATTTATATCATAATCCTGTCTGACACCAACGTAATAATTGTAACCTGGATCCCTACATCAGGGGAGGTATTCCGGACTCTGTTTCATACCTTGTTCTTAACAGGGAATACTGGGCACTTACTATTTGCATGTCACTTTATTAAATGACATTTTCTGCATGTTTCCTTATGGTTGTAAAACTCTGATGTATCCTAGGTTAATATTAACAATGTACTGCATTGCCTTAAGAAACTCCTTTTTAACAACTCATATATGTAAAAAATTATCCAAAAAAAATCCATAGTAAATCATTCAAAAATACTACATATACTCAGATCATACTAATAGCAAAAGAAAGGTCTTTCTTGCCCAATAATTTAATAGACACTATCAACTCTAATTGACACTAAGCAAACTTGCCACACAAAGACACTCAAAGATGTGCAAATCACATTTTTGCAGCAATGCATAGTCACACAGATTTCAGTTGCATTTTATTGGCTCTGATTTTAAAGAACCAATTCACGAGTGCTATGAACTTAAGCTGGCCTCTGAAGCCAGAGATAATTATAATACATTATCTATGTATGGTCCTGAAATATCTGAATTCCTTGCTCCATTAATTATCTCTAAAGATCATGTAATGAAAGTGTTAACCAAGACCAAAAATAATTTCTCCATGGGACATGATAATATGCCTGGTTGCTTAATTAATAGTATTAAGCATTCCATTGCAGACACACCCCTCACATTGTTTAACCTGAGTTTGGCTACCAGTTTTGCCACTGATGAGTGGTGCACAGCAGTGGTGATACCTGCCGGAAGAATGGCCTTACAACCAACCTGGATAATTGCAGACATATCAGCCTTACAATCCTCATCTGCAAAGGCATGTAATGTACATAGACCTCTTTGGTGCTATTTTGCTGGTTTGTTTGGTGTATTTTTTCGGCACATTTTCCTCCTTTGGCTTTTGGTGTTTTGTAGTGACCTCATAAATTGTGATAGGAAGAATCTTCTTAGACTTGTTCCCTAGCAGCTAGAATTTTTTTGTGGAGGGTTGATTCTGTCTCTAATCTGGTAAACTTATTTAGGGGGACTGTAGATGGGGACCATGCAGTGCATGCAGGATATCTTCACCTGGCCAAGACCTTTGACACTATTTCTCATGCTGGTGTCATACAAAAGCCAAATGCATTAAAAATTGACCAATATGTGGTAAGATGAATAGCATACTGGCTAAAAGACAGAACCCACACAGAGTAAGTTACAGGTGGTTCATCAAAAAGTATGAATGTGACCAGTGATGTGCCTCAGGGCTGGGACCTCTCCTTTTTTTGGTATTTACTTCTCAGATCTCCAAGCAGGGAGTCAAGACCTCTGGCTAACAAAGTTTGCAGATGATTGCAAACATGTGGGTGGGGGTGTTGTTAAGTTACCCTATGACACCCAAATCCCCCCAGTAAACTCTTGTGGACTAAAATGGCCCCAAACTAAATGCTAAAAAGTGTAGTATCACTTTTGGTAGACAATCCTTCCTGTCATCATACTGATTAAGCAACTTGTGTCTACAAACTGAAAATGTAGTTAGGAACCTAGGTCTTAGATTGATAGCTCTCACTCCATACCACTCAACCTCTTAGCCCAAGAAATCTGGACAAAGCCTGACCCAATGGGGGAACAATTATTTATTATTTATTTGACATCTGTTAACTGGATTGGTCCAATCAAGCAGGGCCCGTTTTCAGCAGAGACCTGAGGAGGAAAGCTCCAGAGCATTACAAACATTATTAGAAAACATAGATTGAAACATAAAATTTGAAACAAATTGTGGCATAGTAACTTAGTTGTGTAGGAAAAAAGATACAAAATAGTGGAAACATTTTAGGATGCTAAAACAACATCATATCAGATAAAAAGGAAGTTTACAGGAGGCTAAAACATGCCAGAAAAAACGAAGTTTACAGGAAACATAAATTGAGACAATTGCATATTTATGTATGCAGATGGATGCAACATAGTGGAACAATCTTGGAAACTCAAACTACAACATATTTGAGATAAGGGAGTGTACAATGGAAGCATGTTTAAATTAATAAGAATGGTTAAGGAGGCAGATATAGAGTACTGTTAAAGAAAAGAAGCAAAATATGTGGAGCGAGATTTCTTAGGAGTTAGGGAGAGAATTAGTAGAGGTGTTAACAAGGTAACAGGTAGGAAAGGAGGGAAGGAGGCAGTAAAAGAGGGTGGGGTTATATAGGGTCGTGACAAAGGCCCAAAAATAGGGACAGATTTTAAATATTACTCTTAAAAATTTAGAAAGTAGCTGGAATAACAGGGTTTGTGTTAAAATGCATTTTTAAGGATATGACGTCTGAAACTCTTATGTATGTCATTATCTATTGATTTAATTCCTCATGTTATCCCAGTGATTTGACAGAAAACACATATTTTATGGGATACAGACAGAAATTTTGAAGCAAAAATCTGGATAGTCGAGAGGTATCTCTCTGTCTCTCTCTCTCTCTCTCTCTATATATATATATATATATTTTTTTTTTTCTTCACCATCATGTAACAGTAACAAGCAAGCATTTTATTTTTTCCCAACTAATTGCCAAAAGATATCAAAGTCTAAAGAAATAACTACTCCCTTGTACTCTTTATTGATTCAAACAATTATTGATTACAATGGCCAGTTTAGGGTGTATCTCACTAAACATATCAAAACAGAAAGACCTCACAGGTTAAGAACTAAAAATATCATAGCCATAAAGTCCTTCAGCTACCAAGAAAGGTTGGAACTCATATAGACTTTTGTGGCGACATCTGTGTCTCACTTATCACAGCATTACAGACTCAATTGCCCTGGACCTCCTGTTTTTCCACAAGTCCAATAACTCCACCAGTACTAGAACTCGTGATCTAAATGTTCACCAACAGATAAATAAAACACAGTGAAATGATGGGGGCATTGATTTATAAACCTATCACTATGGATTTGATGTTCACATCATGTTAAGCACAGCACCTCACTATCTTCCTTTAAGCATAAGCCACATGACTGGATGGGTAGCCACAAATGTACTACAGGAAGGACCAGTATGGCCCTACTGGAGAAAGAAAGTGCTGACTAGGGGAGGGTACTGGTAAGTCGAGAATGGTCATGAGATTCAGTGGCTTTGGTATATCTAAGAATCTATAAACATATACTAGTTGGAAACTGTCAGGGAATATCACTGCAGTGTTTCCTTATCCTTGATTACACATATATTCTGCCTGCTTTACAATGAATGGCAAAATAAAAATATAAATAAAAAGGAAGTAAGAATGAACACACAAATGGTAGTGTACTGCAGTTTCCCCTACATGCAATATATGTCTTTCAGTAACAGCAGCTTAAGAATTAAACTGTGTAGTTTATTACTGGCCTTGATTTTAAAGAGTTAAAGGACTGGCTCACACATGCTGCTTAAACAACCCACCCCAAACACATACTTGCTGGAAACTCATCACTTTGTCCTTTTTCCTTTGAAGTGTTTACATGCAGTTTCTGTTTGCTTTACAATGAATGGCAGAGTAAAAATAAAAATTAAAAAAAAAAAAAACGAAGCAAGGAAGACAACACACAAATGACATACCACACCCCACTCCAAAATGAGAATGTTGCAAAAGACCTTGGAGCTTGCATTGATAATTCCCTCTCCTTTGATCATAATGTAACGACAGTAGTCAGAAAGGTACACTAAGTAGCAGGACTAATTGCCAAAAGAATATCAAGCAGATCTAAAGAGATCATTGCCTCCTAATATTCAGCTTTTAATTAGGCAAATTATTGAATACAAGCCCCATTTAAGATGTACCTCAATAGATATATCCAGCAAAAAGAAAGACCTCAAAGGTTTCCAATGAAGATGATAGCTGGATTAAAAAACATAAGTTACCAGAAAAGACTGGAAATACTGTCCCAAATCAACAGAACTTGACAAGGAATCCAGTCGATATAAAAATACTAATAACTGCAGCAATAAAATGGTAATAGACCATGGACACTGTCCAGTATAATGTTTACACAGTAACTGATTAACTGCTTTTGTTCACTCCACTATCCAGACTTCATCAGAATCTGCACAAAACAAATAATCTCACAAATACAAGACACAGATTTAAATCATCAGCAAATAAATAAACATGGAGGAGAGGAGTCATTACATTGCGTTATGCCCACTTCTAGAATAGACTCCAATTGCCAATTACTGGATGATTGGATGCACATTTGCAAATTCATCCATGGGTTGACTGCTCAAGCCTTCCTTGAAAAATGCAATACAGTCTGAGACTGGGCACTAGCAAGGTGTTAAGTATTTTCTGTGATAGAGTACTACAGTTTTGTCTACATGCAGCATGGATTTTTCAGTGACTGCAGGTTAAGAATAAAAATCTGCATTCACTACTGGCTCTGAGTTTAAAGAGCTAGGGTAGTAACTTGCAAGTAATGTACAAACACACATCCCACAACCATACTAATTACAAAATGTCTCGGAATATTGTTGTAGTTTTTTCTCTTAGCCCCCTGGTTACAAACACGTTTAATCTGCTTTACAATGAATGTCAGAATAAAAAGACACACTAAAGTGAAGCAAGAAAGACAATACACATATGACAGGGCACTTCAGTTTCCCCTAGAAGCAATATGGCTGTTTGTCTAACAGAAGATTTTAAAGTCTGCAGCTCTCTACTAGTACTAATGTTAAACAGCGAACAAACACCTCCAATAACACCTAACTAGCTAGAAACTGTCAAAAGAACATTACTCTGCACTTTTTGATTACCACAACTTACGCAAACTTTCTTCCAGCTTTACAATGAATGGCAAAAGAAAAATAAAGATTAAAAAGTGAAGCAAGAAGGAAAACACACAAATTGCAGGGTACTACAATTTCCCTTACATGTAGCGTGCTCCTTCAGTAACAGAAGCTTAACAATTAAAACTTGCTGGCCATCCCTGGCCCTGATTTTAAAGAGCCAAGGAACCAACTCACAAGTACTGCTTAAAAATACACAATCCACAAAACCTACTAGCTGCAAACTCCCAGGGAATGTCACTCTGTGCTTTTTCTTTAGCGGTAGTTGCAGAAACCTTCTGCCTGCTTTACAGTCATGCCTCTCAGCTGTCTCATTTTTGCTGGAAATACAACATTCCAGTTCAAAATAACAAAATGCTATAAAATTTTGATTGTTCCCTTTAAATTACAGTTTTGTACAGTTGTTTGACACCCCCTTGTCCACCTGATATCAAAGTGTCTACCTGTTCCTTCAGCATTTCCAGGGTGATGATGTAAATTAAACTTCAAAGCGGGACTGAGTGCATAATATTAAGAGGCAAGGGGATCTCAACCCCATGCAAACAGATAACAAGCATGCAGAAGTGCAGACAACAAACATATCTGACTGGAGTCTATATCCAGATCTCCTAGTTAAATATATGTTTATAACGTATCCTCATTTCAGTTGGTCTTTTCCCCTTGTCTTCTCATTCATGGGAGCTGTATATTAAGATGTGTGGGCATAATGGTTTTTGCTGTTCCTAATGCAAATCCAATTTTATTACATAGTAAAACATTTTTATTGAATTAGTCTAACTGCAGAGAGCTCTTGCAACCACAGACTCTGGTGCAAATGCTCAGATGCATAAAGAGGCGAGTGGCCATTGGCCATGCTGATTGATATTTCAGACCATTTTAATAATTCTTCACTTTGAGTTTGTACTTCCTCACAAGCTTTATGGAGTGCATGCACTTGCATCAGTGCCCTCTCTGAGTGCAACTTGTACGACTTTTAAGGTTTACCAGTGTCTCATTTATTTATTTTATTTATCATGGGTAGCTCACTGAATGTGGTTGACAATTAGAATGTGTGTGTGTGTGTGTGTGTGTGTGTGTGTGTGTGTGTGTGTGTGTGTGTGTGTGTGTGTGTGTGTGTGTGTGTGTGTGTGTGTGTGTGTGTGTGTGTGTGTGTGTGTGTGTGTGTGTGTGTGAGATTAATGCAACATGCAGCCTGCATTTTGGAAACGGTATCACAGTCTGACTAAGGAAAGAGTGTTACTTGATAGAGTGCATTAGAAAGAATGGATGAATGATTTTGGACACAGGAAATAAGAATGTTATTTGCTAGTTGGGATAGAAGTTCAATTTAAGAATTATGTTTAACATGATAACACTCTGCAGTTCAAAAAAAAGCAAAAGGAACTCAATGAGGATAGTGAGGGATGAGAATTGACCCAGGTAGGTACGTAATTCTGTTCTATGTCCAGTCTATTCTAGCATACAAGAGGTACACAGTCACGCTTACATAAACAGGTATCAACATATTTATCAAAGGTATCAGGTGGATGGCAAAGGAGGGACTGCAAAGTGCTTGGAAGACATCTGCTTGGAAAGACAAACATTTAATTGCCTGGATGGTCTGAAGGAGCGGTTGAAGTTGTGGACCAAATGATTGGAGGCAACAACTAAGAGCTTGATAAGGTTGGCTGGAGGGCAATACCTGATGGCAGAGCCAAAAATCATCCTTTTTGAGATAGGTCAGCAGGCAGTGGACATATCATTTTGGAATAGCTGACCATAAAGCTGCTCCAATATCAGATGAATAAAAGGCCATTAGATTAAGACAAAAGAAACACTGTTCCATCTGATGTCTCAGCCATCGAACATTATTTCCAAGCCTGCCATCATATGCAAAAGTTGAGGAATGGCAGGCAGTTGCACTTATAATTGGTTCTGTGACTGACAGATGAATCTATGACTGGAGTCATTTCCTCAAAGTAATAGGTTCCTAGCTATGTACTAGCCTAATGACTACTAGGGCCTTTTTAAGTCTAGCAAAACATCCCATATCTCTGACAAGTTCTGGTACCCCTGATAAGTGTAATTATAGGCTTGGGAGATGAAGCATTTACAAAAAGGGGCCTGATGGATGAACCGTTTGCAGGAATTCTATGTCTATTAGAGATATAGGTGCCAAACCAGGGATGAATTTCCTGTTCTCCATCCAGTCCATAAGCTGGATGGTGTATATCCCTCAATAGTTTTTGTACTCTGCCATAGTATATGCTTGAATATATGCCCTGTAGGGATTGAAGGTTGGAACCAATGATTTTTGTGGCCTTTTTAACAATCTTATCCAGTGCCTTCCAACCAAAGAGTAGTTTTCATACCAGACAACAATGTATTTGTCAGTACACTCTCAATTGTGGCTCTCTAGAAGGTGAGTAGGACCTGTGGGGGGAGTTTAGCCCTATGAAGTCTCCCAAGGAAGTGAAGATGTTGTTGGGCTTTCTTTATAAGGAAGGAAGTGTTTGTGGCCCAACGTAGGTCTTGCAAGATATGTACTCCCTGGGAAGTTGGTGCTATTTACTTTCACCATTGTGGCACCATTGATGACTTATTCTCCTTCCTAAAATTGATGATGATTTCCTTGGTTTTTCCCAACATTTAGTGCTATGTTCTTGTCAGTGCACCAGTGAAAGAGTTGGTTCACCTCCTCCCTGTAGGGCCCCTTGTCTTTCTTCTCGATAAGGCCGATTACTGTGGTGTCATCTGAAAATGTGATGAATTTATTTGACTGATTCGTAGCTGTGCAGTCATGTGTTAGAAGTGTGAAAAGAAGTGGAGTGCGTACGCACCCTTGTGGAACCCTAGTGATGCTGTTTGAGTGATGTTTTCCTGCTCAAACTATATGTGGTCTTTCAGTCAGGAAGTCAAGGATCCAGTTGCATATTTTGTTTTCTATGCCTAGATTACTTAGCTTAGACAGTATTTGTTGTGGAATTACCGTACTGAAGGCAGAGTGGAAGTCTATGAACAGCATATGTACGTAACAGTTCTTATTTTTCAGGTGGACCAAGATGTAATGAAGTGTAACAAGCCAATGTCTAAAGAATACCTACATTGGTATGCATATTTATTTTGTTTTTATGCTGGTGGAAATGTGCATTCCAGTGTGTCACAGACAAGTTTAAACAGATGGCGTAGCTGTAGGAGGCATCAGCATAAAAATGGGCATAATCCAGTGTGTTTTGGTCTACTCTTGGTCATCTTCACTGCCACAGCTAATCCCACTACCACTGCTACTACTTCCACCACTACTACTGGCATTACCACTACTGATACTACTACTACTACCACTGTTACTACTACCACTACAATTATCATTACTACTGTTTCTAGCATGACTGCCACTACTACTAGAATTACCACTACCAATACAATTACTACTGCTGCTACTGCTACTACCACTAATACTAATACTGATGCTACTGCCAATATCACTGCCACTACTACTACTTCTCCCCCTACTGCAAGCATTACCACTACCAATAGCACTGCCACTACTGCCACTGTTACTACCACTACTACTACTACTGCTACCACTAGCATTACCACTACCAATACTACTACTGCCAGTGTTACTATCAATACTGCTACTACTGCTACCACTACCATTACTACTAGTACTAATACTGTTACTAATACCACTACCACTATTACTACTTCCACTATTACTATTACTACTACTAGCATTACCACTACGGATACTACTATTACTGCCACTACTACTAGCATTACCACTACTGATAGTACTACAACTGCCACTACCACTATTGTAGCTATAACTACTATAATTAGATGTATCTGGAAAAGGAGGTATTCTGGATTGGATTTTGTGTACTACATCCAAAAACATAAGGTCTGCTGGTAAAGGGGCTACATGTCTCAGTACTCATGCACCTACTTTTGTTGTATGGGATAAATAAAAACATAAAAGATCCATACTTACCTGAAAGTGAGATGCTTCAAATATTTGAATCTAAACTAGTTCAAACAACTAAAACTCTCTGCTGACTGAAGTGTATTACAGCAGTTCATCTTCATTGATGAGGCTGATTTTTTCCCATAACACTCTGCAAACTTTATAGATGTGCTAACACCATGGAAAAGCTATTAAATGAAGCATAATACCACACCTTGGATAACTAGAGATGTTAAACACATAACAGATAACACTAAAAGGAAATGTCACGCAGAGATAGCATTTAATGATGCTGTATCACCTTTCTGAAGAGCTATAAGGAACTATCAAATAAATGTAAACAGGAAGTCAGGAAAGTCAAACACTCCTTTCTTCTTTCTTAATGCACAAACTTAAAATCAGTCAATCAATATTTGAAAAGTTTCTCTACATTGATAACCCCAGGAAGAACTCACAGCATGTCTTCTTTTCTTGGTGTCCCATTCTACGTTAATGCTGGAAAGCATAAAAATTCATTTAAAAATGAAATTCCAACAACCAAAATTTTAAAATACAATTTTCATGCTTAGTCTAAGGTTTGTTTTCATTTAAGTAAAGTTACCATATATGAAATAAAATAAATTCCTAAGTTAAAATCTAAAGGACTCCAACAGCAGCTGGTATTCCCCAAAATTGCTTTCATCATGTAAATGCCCTAACTTACCCAGTAGCTCTTCCAGTTAATGGATGTACCAGTGATAAAACAGTATGTGTGATATAAAAAAAATTAATTCACTCTAGTCATTAAGGTGGACAAAACATTCATTTCTCTTTCCATGTAAATTATATGTACTCCCTTTGTTGACAATATGGAAAAGGTTGTTCACAGAACGTTGCTGCACTGTATTTGTTTATTTATTTATTTTAATATATGTTAATTGGTAACAGACTGATCCAGACAGACCAATTTCTGTCACAACTCTGCCAAAAAAAATAAATAAATAAGCATGAGAAAATAAATAAATGCTGCACAAAACTTAATATTCTTAATATATAAGAAATGTACAAAACCATGAACTGTAGAAAACGAATAATGAACTGTACATAATAACTAATATCTGTAAATAACTATTTAATAAATTCAACAGCAAGAAACATTGTTAATAACATTGTATGAATGTTCCAATAACAAATGGAAATCACAAATAATTTTGACAGCTAAACTAGCCATAGTGAGCCATGTGATGGGTGGTCATGAAAAACATTTGCATTCATCTGTTTCTTTTAGGTGAGTGACTAAATTAACCTTAAATTTATTAAAGCCATCAGAGCTCCAAATTGATAAAAGTTATTAGTCAAAAGAGATTGAGCCCAGTGATAAAACAGTATGTGTGATATAAAAAAAACTTAATTCACTCTAGTCATTAAGGTGGACGAAACATTGATTTCTCTTTCCATGTAAATTTATATGTACTCCCTTTATTGATAATATGGAAAAGGTTGTTCACAGAAGGTTTCTGCACTGTATTTGTTTATTTATTTTAATATATGTTAATTGGTAACAGACTGATCCAGACAGACCAATTTCTGTCACAACTCTGCCAAAAAAATAAATAAATAAGCATGAGAAAATAAATAAATGCTGCACAAAACTTAATATTCTTAATATTTAAGAAATGTACAAAACCATGATCTGTAGAAAATGAATAATGAACTGGACATAATAACTAATATCTGTAAATATCTATTTAATTAATTCAACAGTAAGAAACATTGTTAACATTGTATGAATGTTCCAATAACAAATGGAAATCACAAATAATTTTGACAGCTAAACTAGCCATAGTGAGCCATGTGATGGGTGGTCATGAAAAACATTTGCATTCATCTGTTTCTTTTAGGTGAGTGACTAAATTAACCTTAAATTTATTAAAGCCGTCAGAGCTCCAAATTGATAAAAGTTATTAGTCCCACGAGCTTGAGCCTTAAAGAAGGCTTTATCATGTTTTTAATTGTTCAGTTATTCAAAAAAGTAAAGACAATCCATTAGATGGAAAGTATAGGGTGTTTGTTATAGCAATAAACCATGCCTGGGTGTGGGTAATGCTGGATTTACCCATGGTTGGCGTGGTTTGGTCACATGGGCGAAGCCTGTGTGACTAAACAAAGCCAACAGTGGGTAAATCCAGCATTACCACAGGCATGTTATTGCTATTATACAATGACATTATTTAAGAAAGAAAATAATTAATTTTCTTAAATAATGGCATTGTATAATGCCTCCTTGCTGCCCTTCCGCAGCTGTCTGGTATTCTGCGGCAGTTCTGATGTACTGCACATGCATATGCCTATGCAGTACAGCAAAGCTGTGGGCAAAAGCAACGTAGAAAGCAAGATCTCCGTTGCTTTTTACAAACTGTTTCGCTATGTTAAATGGGTTTAGCATAGCGAGACAGCTTTAAAAAAAGCAACAGAGCCGTTGCTTTTTTTAAAGCTGTCTCGCTATGTTAAACCCATTTAACATAGTGAAACAGTTTGTAAAAAGCAACGGAGAAAGCAAGATCTCCGTTGCTTTTTACAAACTGTCTTGCTATGTTAAACTCGTTTAACATAGCGAGACAGCATTAAAAAAAGCAACGGAGAATGTCCGTTGCTTTTTTTAATGCTGTCCCCCTATGTTAAACAAGTTTAACATAGCGAGACAGTGTGAAGCAATGGAGATCTTGTGTTCTCTGTTGCTGTAAAAAAAAAAAAAAAGAGTTATAGTAATGGAAAAAGTCCGAGTGACCAGACCTTTTTCCATTACTATAACTCTGATTTGGTCAGTGTGCACGTTTTTTGAATATTAATGGGGGGTTGTTGTATAATTACTATTTGTGACCAATGGCAGACCATGTTTCTGTTGTGCCTTTAAAATACCCATTAGTTGGCCTCTGGCATAATAAGCTTAAGAAAATTTCTGACTCCAGTAGAGTTTTGCTACTGTTATAGCTGAATTAGTCAACATGGCCTCTCACTCATATTATGATGTTCAGCCAACACTCATATATGGAAAAGAAAAGGCAGCTTTAGTTTTGATGTTAGCTGTGACTATTTCACAATCTGCTGGGATGTTTCCGGATTCTGGAAAGATTACTAGAAAGCACTGCTTTAATGTTGTCCCCTTTAATTATTAGCCATGTTTTCTGAACACAGATTGAAAAGTTGCCATAGTTATTCTAATGGTTAAGTGTGAAACAGATGCCTTCTAAATTACAAACTCATCCACAAACAGGATGTGATTCAAGAAGGTAAGGCTACTGACAAGAAACATTGAAAACTGAGAAAATGAGTTTCAATGTTATCCTCGAGGAACTCCAAAGATTATTTTAGCTGACAAGAACAATGATAAACCAACCTTAACTTGAAAGGTTTTTCCACACAGGTAGCTTGAAAGCCAACAAGTATTAGTTGTACTAAAACATACAGACATAATACAATCAGACAAAATATTGAGAGTTACCAGGGAAAAGGCTTTGGTGAAATCACCAAACAATACAAAATTGAGGCTCTCTTCATTCATAAAGTAGAGACTTACGTTTAAAAGGGTCTGTATGATCCTTTCCCAAAATGAAGCCTTGCTGACATACTGAAAGAAAAAAAAAAACGTATTTATTAAAATGGTCAGTAGTTTGTATTTATGTTAATTTCTTTATAATTTGGTCATAGAAAACAAGACAAAGATTGACCTGAATTCTGAAGTAATACCTGGAGAAGGAGATTAGATGGATGAAAATTAGAACTGATTTTTCCAAAAAGGTAGAAAATGTTATGACAAAGAGCTAGAGAAAAGATGTAAAACAAGGGTCTGCAAATGAAATCTTTACAAAATTCCAAGAAACAGGAAAAGGTACCATCACCAAATGGAATGTTATGAAAACCTTATGAAGAGCCTCCAAGCATTAACAATGACTATTACACAGGCGTGCATCTAGCTTTGCTGGAATTTAGAAATACTGCCTGGCAAACTGTGCATCTGTCACAGCTCAATTCTGAATGCTTCATAGATTAAAGAGTAGATTGCCTACCTCTATTTTCTACTTCAGCCTAAAAGTGCAATTTCAGCACAAGAGAAAAAGAATACAAACCAGACTGGGCAAAAGTTTCACTGTATGAAAGTAGCAAGATGTCTTCTACCTTTTATAAAAAGTGGGGAAGAGTGAGAGTGCATTACAGTTCCAAAGAGAGTGCATTACAGTTCCAAAGAGAGTGCATTACAGTTCCAAAGAGAGTGCATTACAGTTCCAAAGAGAAAGCAGTTGGTAGGAGTGGCTGATAAGAAATGGGAGCAATCAATATCTTTTGATGTTCATAAAGCTGATGAGAATGAACTGGAGACATTTGTTCAAAATACCTGTGTGTGAAAGAGACTGTGATAAGTGCAAGAGTTGTGACTTACTAACCACCTACCAGGAGTGTTGTTGGGAATGCCTAGAGAGATATCCAAAAAGAAGATGTTTATAGTGACATTTTCAGAAGAAGCAGTGGATGAGCTCAGATGTATTTTTCTGAGACCAGGACATCCTGATAGGCTGTCTGTAATTATTCTTTCTGTTCCTAGTACATTAGCAGTGCAAATATAGACTGCAGACTCCCCACAATACTCAGAGTACAGCAGATTACTGGAACGTACATGTGCAGTGCTGGAAGAAGACTGCATTTTTGAGATTGCCTGTGCAAGTGAAGTAGAAATCTATTGAATATGATATTAAAGTAGTGACATTTGGTACAAATTTTGATATAAATGTAAATGAAGGTTTTATTAACTAATAGTGTTACAGGAAAGAGATAAGGTATGCAAACACTGAGGAGTTATATAAGGTTGATGAGGTGGCAAGCAATTCACAAAGGAGTAACCATGAGATTCCGTTCCTGATGCTGAAAGACCCAGCCTAAGTGAGTGCTGAGACTGGGCATTAAGGAGCATAATAATAGCCTCGAAGTAATTAATGCTGAACTAAGGAATTTAACAGGACTGTCTGATGTGTTTCTCAGAAGCTTGGAGATGGTCAGAGGTAATGCAGTGGAAATATTCATGAAGCATGGGAGGCCATGAGATCTATCAAACACCAGTTGATGAAAGTTTGAGAAAAAAAGTTAATATTAGGGTGGAGCTGTCTGACCAAAATGGAGCTGAAATTAATTGCAACAGAAGACAAACTAAGCAGGGTGAATTGAAGAATGTATAGCACTTTGGAGGGAGAGGAAAGGTTGGACTTGATGAATTATAAAAAAGTGAGATAGCAGATTCGACAGGGTTTGCAAGGTGTCATTAGGTACTGAATTGCCCAAAAGGCTGGAATTGTAAGAGACAGTGCTGAGGTGTGTAAATTGTATGCTAATTCTAGTACGTTTTATATCACAATATGAAAAAGGGCAAGCGCAAACTGAAAAAGGGCTATTGCATGTCAGGCAGTTTCTATAGAGCTTGACTACCTGGAAATGACACTGTAACATAGGATATGTCTGGGTTTGTGGGTGTGATAGGAGTAGAGAAAAATAAAGTATAAATTGTATTTCCTGGTGGCATTGAAAATAGAATGATGACTTCTAATGATCTGGTGAGGCCTGTTCATCATACTAAGAAATGGCTTGTGTGCTTGACCCAAGTGTCTCCCCTCAGGAATAACAGTGTGTACGTAAACCTACTGTGGTGCTTATTGCAACTGTTATTATCAATACAACTAATGTGCTAAGTACAACTCCCCACCACGCGCTTTCTAGCAGCCTACTGTAGTCTACAGTCCCCTCTGTCTCCCCTGATCCCCTTTCACTCCCTCGACCATCTCTAGTAGTCATATTTCACTTTGGCCACCAGGTGGCAGTATTCCCCCACTCCCTCTTTCAACTCTGTACTTGCAGTAACCCTCCCCTGCAATAATCCTTCTCCCAGTAAATCCTGTTTTAACACTCCTTTTCTGTAGTTAGACAAGTTTTTATCCTTCTCTCCCCTTACCTGCCTTTAGCTCCATATCTTCCCTCCACTTCATTGATTGTTTCTGGCTAGTCTCTTTCTTCATCTTGGCTCGGCTCTTGGCTCACTCTACTCTGCCCCCAATTCCCATCCGCCCCCAGTACCTCAACACTTATAGTTAGTAAGCCACACCCAACCCAATTAACCTATCCACCCCACCCATAATTACTTAATTACTCCTCCAGTCCAAGCCTTACGTCTACTCCACCCCTCTCACTCTACTAAATCTACAGATTTAAGATAGCTGTCCATATACCTTCTCAGCTCACACTTACCCCTAATATATCTATAAAAACACCATGCCTGTCAAAGCAATCACTTTTCTAACTCTAGTTGTTGTTTAGCTTTTTCCCGGTAAGGGGTCACCATAGCAGAACTCCGGTCTGCTAATGATTGGCAGTAGATTTTTACAAAATGCTGAGGAGCCAGCTCAATGCCCAACCTTTAACGAAGGCACATCCATTTATGCACACATGTCTTTCGAATGCTACCCAACTGCAGGGAGGACATGCAGACTCCACACAGAAGGCCCTCCCAAGCCCAGCCGAGAATCAAACTGGAGAACCTCTTGCTGTGAGGTAACAACGCTACCACCGTACCACTGCGGCATTATACTTTTCTAACTCTATTCTTATTTCCTTATCCTACTTACACTATCTTACCACACCTCTCTATGCCAATCACACTCACCCAAATTATTCAACTGTCATCCTCTTTGCAGCACACACACTCCTCCATTTGCATATCCCCCCTAATCTCTACTCCCTCAATAACATTATGTCCTTAACCTATAAACTTATACTCTATCACAAAAATACTACTCCAATCTATAACAGCCCCATCTCCATAAACTTAACAACACATAAACTAGACACTAAACAACTTAAATACCTCTTCTCCCTCATACACCATTTTATCTCTATCCTTACCTCTGGGGACATACACCCAAACCCTGGCCCCTCTCCTTCACACAACTCTTCGTCCCCACCTCAACCTCCCCACTCAGCTGTTACATCCCTCCATTTCACAGCATTAAATGCTCAAAGCATATGTAATACGATCCCTAACCTTCATGTCTAGCTTCTCCACAATAAACCCAATATTCTTTTCATCTCTGAAACCTAGCTTAAACAGCACATAAAAGACTCAGAATTGACCCCACCCAACTATTGTGTTATCAGAAATGACAGAACACATAAAAAAGGGGGAATGTGATCTTTGTAGCAAGTTGCATGGTATGTAAAGCATTTTATATAGGTAAGACTAACATAAAATTCAAAGAACGAGTATTAAGACATATACGGGACATTCATAATAAAATAGAGACCAATGCTCTTTTGAGTTGCAATGGATAATTATTATTAGTCAACCAATTCCCTGGACTAAATGAAACCTGTTTTAAAAGAGAGGAAACTATGAGGGAAATGAATTATACATTTGCCAATGTAGCTCAGTCGGCTGAGCATCAGACTCTTATCCAGAGGTTCCAGGGCTCGAGTCCTAGTCTGGGCACCATGGTGAAATGAAATCATAAATGAAAACAGTTGAATTTAAGTTTACTGTGCAAGAAGAAGTTTGGAAAACATTGAAACCAAGAGCATCAAAGGGATAAAAAGAGTGTAGTTTGCATATAATATTTTTTTGGCCTGTATGTTATAGTCCTCCTAAGAGGAGTTGAACTATACATCTACCAACATAGTTCAGTCGGTAGAGCATTATACCCTTAAACAAAGGGTTCAGGGTTCTAGCCCCAGTTTGAATATTATGATGGAAGGAGAGTAAACTCCAAACTATAAATTAATTGAAATCAAGTTCATTGTGCATGTAGAAGTCTGGAAAATATTGAAATTTAGAGCGCTAAAGGAATAGAAAGAGTGTTCATCCATTATTTACATCAATTAGAAAGGAGAAATGATGTGTTACGGAGATCAAAGATATTTGTTAGCGGAAATTTGTCAGCAAATGAAGAAAAGGCATTGAATTAGTAGAGATTTTGGAATTAGTATGGGAGAAAAAGGAGAAGAAGTATAATTTGCCAACCAATGGATTATATAACATTAAAAAACAATTAGGATAGCTTCTTAATAAGACTGAGTGAAGAGCTCTGTACAAAGTAAAACTCGGATAGAATAACAGGAATCAGAAAGAGACTTGATATAAGAAGCAAGACACACAATAAAAAGTTTTTGATTTATGATGTGAGTTAGCAAGTGCATTTATGTAGTTAAGTGCTATCAGTTTGAAAGAGACATGATGACATGGAAGTAAGCATTTACAAGAAAGTGTTTGATCCTATGTTTTAAAACAACAACCGTGAAAGAGAAGAGGTTGTAGCTCTGTTAGAGGTGAAATACATGAAAAATGATATGCAGGAAGAGTGATTGATTTTTACAAAAGGCAAATAAGAACATGACATAAAAAGGTGGAGCCTGCATCTTGCAACAGGATACACACAAGCCATTGGAGCAAAAGAAAAAGAATAGCAAATTAGGTGAGAGAAAGGAATGAATAAACATTGGTAGATTTATTAAAACTTATTTGCATGGAAGAATGTAATTGGCTTCCAAGAAATAAGAACCAGAACATCGGATTGGATTACAAGTATATCAAGAATTAGCACAGAGGCTCCCATTGGTTGTGGGGGATGACTCTAAGTAAGCAGCATGAATATAAATAGAAGTAGCTGCAAATGTTAAGCAGATCTGAAGAAGGTTGATAAGCTAACTTTCAAATGGTTAGGTTGTAGCTTTTATTTTGTTTTTTGTTTTAAATCATTTTAATAAAAGTTCTTTTAAAGAAGAAACAAGGAGAAGCATCTTAACAAGAATTTTAACAGCAGTAGCCAAGGAGGAAAGCACCATTCTTTGAAAACATAAAAAAGGGGGAGGTGTCGTTCTCCTCTACTCATCCCTTTTAGCCACCCCTTACTTCAAACCTATCCCCAAATTTGGTAATGCTGAACTAATTCTAGCCTGCCTTCAAATAAACAAATATAAATTCATCTGTATTGCCTCCCTTTATATCCCTCCTGGAGACAATGTGTCAATCCTCGAGGGCATTCTCTCCTGGCTTTCAAGCAATATCACTAAGGATCGCACTAGAAACCAGCAGGTCCACACAACAGAAAAAGTTTATTCCAAGTCACAAATGAACACAAGGCACATAAATAATGCTGTAAAACCAATTCCCCGTATGTTTTCGTCTTGCAAATCTTCATCAGATAGGCATATACTGTTCAGGTAATCATATAAATACCTATCCAGATTAAAATTACCCAATGGGAAACATTCATCAATTAACTCTAAAGTGCAAAGTATGTGAGTTAAAATATAAAAGTAGTCTTAAACTGTTGTTGTATAAAAGAAATATCAAATGGAGTGTATATAGGTGTTTTGTATCCACACTAATAAATATTTTCCACTTGAAATACTAAAATCTCATTGTTTAAAACAAAAGTTTTAGTAAAAGTGACTGCATGAAAAACAAATGGAATGAAATACCACCATCTAGTGGAGAATACATGAATAAAAATAAAAAAAACATCAAGTGGATTAAAACTATCTAAAATATTTATGTTAAATATAATATAAAATACAGTATTAAAATGCAATGTTTAAAATGTATATGGCTTCATGAATTGTCATTGTAAAACTGTTATTTACAGTTTAGCAGATCTAAGCTTTAATACCGGTTTTAAAGATACCATATCATTTAACTCTGGGTAGTTGCTAGCATCCAACACTAATTGCCAGTATAAATCCCTATACTCAAGCCGGGTCTCCCAGGGTCCACCCCTGGGTCTATAGGTACAACTTCTATTACAAAAAATTGATACTCAGCATTTTCACATACTTGGAAATGTTTGAACAGGGCATTATTATCATTTTTCTTTCTTATGTCATATCCATGCTCGTACATTCTTTGTTTTAACTTTCTTTATGTCTTACCCACATAGAAGTAGTCACATGTACCACACAAAGCAATGTACATCACACCTGTGGTATTACAATTTGCAAACCCTTTTGCCGTTATGTGCTTGTTCCTACATTTCAAATATAAAACATGACCAGTCTGGATGTTACAACATTGAGGGCAATTACCACACTTGTGTGTTCCTTTTTTATTGCTGGAGCAAATACCATAATTCTGGTGGTATGAACCCCCTTCTAAAATATTTTTAATGTTTTGCCCTTTTTTGTATACACATTTGAGTGGTTTAGCAAATATAAAATTTAAATCTGATAACTTAGCAAATCTATTTCACTCATTATTAATGACTCTCTTCTCCAAGTTGCTTTCTCCATTGTATGATGACTAGGGCAGATTGAAAGTTACTCTGACCATCTCCAGCATCCTTGTTGAGAGTAGCCATGTCTAGAAAAAAAAGTGTTCTACCCAAAATGGGAGCAAATCTGGAAGCCCTAGCCTCCATAACCTCTGTCAAAACTTCAGAAAACAAGTCACAAGGATAGCCTCTGGCCTTGAACAACTCCATAATGCATTTCCACTCACTCTGAAAATCTTGATCATCAGAGATCATTCAACTAGTCCGCACCAACTGTCCTTTTATTACCCCTCTTTTCTGATAAGGGGGGATGAGTGCTAGTATAATGTAAATAGGAATTAGAAAACATCTGTTCCCTATGTATTCTGGATTTAAAACCATTAATAAACCTCTGTATGTTAACATCTAAATAGTTCAGCTCAGTATTGTGCATTTGATATGTAAATTGTAAAAAATTAGTTGTGTTTGTAATATATTCAAGAAATTCTAAAAATTTATTTTCCATGTTGTTCCAAAAAGGCATATATCATCAAGAAAATGCCCGTAAAAATTCCAATAGTTCTTAAAATCTGACATATAAATGTATTTATTCTCCCAGTATAAAAGAATTATATTCGCATATGTTGGGGCTCGATGTGCCCCCATTGCTACTCCCTTCACTTGTTGGTAATATTCACCCTGAAAGAATATAAAATTATTCTTCAGGACTAAATCCATTAAAACTATACATGTGCGAAACAGATTAAAAGAAATAGCCTAACTTTTAGCTAAAAATTCTTCAAACCATAATAAGCCTACATCATGTGGGATACATGTAAATAGCTCTACGTTCGACCATTTGCATGTATTCCATCAAGAACACATAACAACCCAGATTTATTCATGATAACAACATTCAACCTATTATCATGGTTTGAATGCCATTAATGTTGAATCCAGAAGCCTGACTCTTATTGTCCAAAAATGGTAAATCATAAACTGACTAAATGCCAAAATGTGAAAGTTGAAAACTCAACTATATAAGGAAAAATTGTGAAGTTATATCAGAACTCCTTAAGCACAAACATGGTGATACACGACTTTCATCTGCACACACCTGGTGTAATCAACAGCATCTACAAGACAGTTCAGTTTAAAAAAGGAAGCCCTGTCCTGATGGTAGATTGCTATATCTACATATGTGAAAAGAAAGCCAGTGGTAAAACTCCTGAGCATGTAAGTTTAGATGTACAAAATGTAGAGGGAGAGTTATGACAAAATGAACCATGGATGAAGAAACACTTTTGAAGAGCTCAGCCCATTATGAAACAGTAGACAATGGTTCCAATGCTTTGTAGGCTTTTCTCTTTACTTTACTATTGAGGTACAGCTCCATTTCCCAGCTCCTATGTGTTTCAACAAAGATGGTCAGCATGGGCCTGAAGCAGCTGAGACTGAGAGGCATATCTCCATTGCTGAATTGCAGACAAGAACAGAGATGTCTAGAGATATGACCTGTAAAATTGTTGATGATGTCATGGCCTTGACCTCACTATAGGCATCTTTAGTGCTGCCATCATGAGCCTGCATAATAAGCACCATGCATAGAAATAGGAAAAATAAACTAGCCTGAGCTTCTACTGAAGAGATTACACTAGAAACTTCAGGAGTCACAGCGTACTACTACTTTAAAACATGAAAGTTTGTGCATTTCACCATTCATGGTGGCGTGTGTAGTGTCTCTGCTGTGATGTTTCCAAATGAACTTTACTTAGCTGATCTCAGTACTCCTACCATACTTTAAAAACACAAAACACCTCAGGTACAAATCCAAAGCCAATGAGAATATAAATGTGAAGAAAAAAAAAACAAAGCAATGGAACCACAAGTAACAACTTTTTATTTGCAAATAAAAAGATTACTTGTGGTTCCATTGTCTTATTTTTTCCCCTTCTTTTTTTTCTTTACTGCTTCCATGCTTCTCATGAATGGTACATTCCTTATGAAGGGGAAAGTGGGTCACCAGCTGTATAGTATCCATGGATTTTTGAACATAATTGCCAATATTGTTATTTTATAAATGTTGATATGAAGCTTACACATCCTACTAGTAAAATGAGCTTATTTTTAAGACATTGGTGACATGTTATACTGAAAATGTTCTTTACCTTGCTAACTGTGTGAAATGTATTACTTTTTATGTAGGCAAAAATAATTGTAAATTAAAGGAAATAATATGTTCACATTCATCTGAGATATGTAGATGTGTTGATACCAATCCATTACATAAACATAATGAACTAATGGGTAAAGGGCATATGTTTAGGTTTAGAGTTATTCAAAAAAATCTATAGGGATAAACATGGAGGTGATTTGATTGTACATACCGAATTAGCAGAATACAAATGGATAAACTTTTTTAGAGCAGTTTATGCACCAGGTCTTTATGTAATGAATAGTGTTAAACCAATTTTAGAATTGAAACAATGTTAATTTTAAATATCCAGGCTTTGTCATTTTGATAAGTATCTACTGACTTGTATATTCTTTTTTAACATTTGTATTTCTTATTGATGTATTGCATTGAGAAAGAGTGTTTTACTCAAAAGGTTTGCATATTAAATTGTTTTATATGATGGTCAGAATTTCTTTTCTTTATTGTTCATTTGAATTTTACTGGTTTCCATTTAGCTGTTTGGATTGGTTTGTGTTTGCTATGTGAGACTGAAGTTGCTACTACCAGGAGTGTGCAATGGAATGTACCCAATGCAATAAGCAAAGGTTGCATATTACATTTCAGACAAAACATGTGGAGAAAGGTATGACATTTAAGGCTGTGTGTTCTCTATGGCAAGTCATTCAAATTTCAATTAAAATAAACTTGTGTCCCTTACATTTCTGCTAGAAGATGATATTCCATGCACATTCAGTGATTTTAAGGAAGAGTTCCCAGAGGAAGGGGCAGAGTTCCTTTGGTATTTCAATGAGATTTGCATCTGTACAAAACCCCATTAAAAACTGATAACATCCAAGTGATGTCTCCAGGTACATCTGCAATTAAGTCCTACTGACGCCTCTGGGTATCAAATATTACTTGTTCATATTTGTATCAGTAATTCCAAAATAATATTATGTACAATGTTTTAAAATATTTCATCTTAAAGATTACACAATGGCAGACTCAACTACATTAGCATTTGACCTTTATCTAGTGCAGATAAATAGATATTAACTATTGTTTTATGATATTAATTTATATAGATATAATTTTCACATTTTTCTAAATATCTCAACAACCAAGCAACACAGATAGAACTCCTTAGCCTCATATGAAAGCTCTCAGCTAGATGAATAAAATGCTGCTGACAGTATACATGTAACTTGAGTGGGTGATGAGATATTGTAGTTTACAAAATATTGCAAATGTAATAGTTACTTTGTTTACTACAATTTATAAAATTCCATTTAAGACCTAGAACCTAAAGAATACTACCACTATAAAATAGTTTGTGCTGAAGAGTTTGGCATTTAAACTTCTTTCGTGACTCCTATGGTTCCAGAAATATGAGCATCTGTTTGAAATAAGAGGACATAATTTGATTCTGTCAAAAGGCTTAGGCTCCGCCCATTGGTAGTTAGAGTGCAAACTTCCTGAGCTCCACTGAGTGAATGAGTTCACCTCCTGAACAGCAGCTGGTGCGTGTTTTCTATGACTTTTCCACTATGTTTTTGAAACTTATCTGAACCCACAACTTGATGTTATCTCTGACTCGATGGCTGTTAGGGTGAAGGGTATGTAATTTAAATTTTGTAAAGGTAGCACTTGTTTTGGGAAAAGAAGAGACTTGAATGGTTGAGGATGGCTCTCAATGCAGGACTTTGGTACTTACGTATTATCGCAACCAGATTTTCGTGGTTGAGACTTTCGCTAATTTCAGTAGAAACGAGGCCATGAAACAGTGTAAATTGGCATTCAGAGTGTGTATTGCTGGGGAATAATTTTGGATTACCTTCGGGAACAAAAACAGTGGAGAAAGCCCTCTTCCTGTTTTTTGCATGCTTGCATTGTCATGCCTGCTGTTGGTGTGATGGACGGATTGCATTCACTGTGTGGAAGGAATCCTTCAGAGAAGCAAACACAGACATAGTAGTGATGGTTTTAGTGGCATTTATTTTTTTAACAATTTATAAATACAATAATGGTTAAAAGTAAGCAAGTGTGCGTTAAACAATTTCTCAGTGTCTGTGTTTTACTTCTCTGAAGAATTTCTTCTGCAGGTTCAAAATGAGACAAACGATAGTATGATAGCTGCCATGAAAAGTGTTGCGCGCCTATGTAATGCACTCAAAAAAAACAGGAAGATGGTTTTCTCCACTGTCTCTGTTCCCGAAGGTGATCTGAAGTTATTCCCCAGCAAAACACACTCTGAACGCCACTTTACAGTAAATGTAAAGTTTTGGGGCACTACTACACATTTACAAAGACAGTTTCAATTGCTTCATGTACTCCTATCTGTGGTGGTATGCGCATTTCGCAACTGTGAAAATCTGGTTGCGATAATACGTAAGTACCTGCAGGACTATTGCCTTCTCCTAAACACTGTAAAATCAAGCTGAGGAGTGCATAGTTCCTATAGCTAATTAGCAACTGGGATTCTTACATACAAAGCAACTTTCTAAAGTTGATCGCTTTACTGCTGAAATTGTAATATGTCTTTTGTGCCAATACACTGTCTTATCTCTGTGTGGTGTACTTTGTCAGAGTGCAGCATTCCAGGACTGTGATGGATGTTTCAGTTCTTCGCACTTTTAATTTACTACCTTCCCTCTTTATGTAACTTTCATTTTGTTTTACTATTGCACCAAACAGGCATTTGCTGTCATTGCATCATTGGATGTCATTACTATTGGACAGGAAGACTATTTACATTAGGTATTTGTTTTGCAAAGTTAACAAATATGTGCCACTGCTTTTGTCTTAGACACTGTATGTTTTTGTTTGCATGCTGATGTGCACCACTGAGTTTTGTTGATGAGCATTCAGCTTTCATTTTGAGTGTGTCACATCTCATAAAGTATGTGCATTTGAGATTTGTAGTGTTGCTTTCACCAAATGCAACATTTTCTACATTTTTCGGCATTTGGTATTCGCTAAATGCACATTACATTTTTCGGCATTTGGTATTCGCTAAATGCACATGGTAAACTATGCAGTTTCAACGATATGTCACTCGAATATGAAGCTGTTCGACTTGTAATGAATCCCAACCCAGGTTATATTACACCAAACTCAAATCATGCTCTGCTTCAGCTGATGACCTTCCAAGTGACTTCCTTAAAATAGCAGCTGATAGCATTGCCTATCCTGCCTCATTCCTTATAGATAGGTCAGTCCAGGAATTCCCACATTCCCTTTCTCTGGAAAAAGTCACACATTATCCCCCAGACCAAAGGAAGAAATTCAACAGACATTACTAATTTTAACGTATAGCAATCTTATCCCACCTCTCCAAAATACTTGAATATGTATTCAAAAACAACTGATAAACTATCTCTTGCAGGAAGAATTCCTGTCCCCCACACAACATGAATTCCATCCTGCCTGTAGTGCTAACACTGCACTTCTAACCTATATAGATACTGTCAGTAAAGCTGGTGATAATGGCAAACTAGTCTTCTCTTGTCTAAACCTTTGACACAGTTTGTCACAGCAAACTTAAACTTGAAATATCCTTATTATGTCTCTCTCTCAGCCCATCCTTGTATGGTTCAAAAGGTACCTATCCAGTAGGTATCAGTCAGTAAAATGGCACTCCACTTTCTTTCCATATCTCCCAGTCACCACTGGTGTACCACAAGTCTATATCCTTGGTCCTCTCCTCTTTAACATTCTCAGCAAAACCCTACACATATCAAGACAACAGTCCTCCCTAATACAGTATGCAGATGCTCCTCACTCATTTGCACATCTGACAACATGGTTCACCTCCAAAAAATTACTCGGGAAGCTTTAACAGCCACTAAAAAATGGGTTTGTAGCTTACAGCTCGTGTTCATCCTTAAAAACAGACTAATACTTTCCAGTAATTATTGATAGACAAAAATACAGGAGGAAACCACCTCCCAAGCAGAGCTCTGTGGATACATCAACTTCTGAGTCATCCTCTGATGATAATATCCCCACTATTACCAAACCATCTAACACTCAGAGTCACCTTTTGAGGGAGTTTCCTAACTCTGTAACAGCCCAGGATGGTGATGCCAAGCCTACTATAACCATAGTCTCTCCATGGACTGCAGTAGACTAATAGGACAACCATGAACAGGAGACACAGATATTTTCTTTGGTTCCAGTGGACCAGGAGGGTCCATTTGTTAACATTACAGAGTACAATTCTGCTCTTATTTTTTCTTATCTATACAGGAGCAAATCGATCTATGATAATATCATTGAATGTGAAAAGTCTCCTACTCTCCATGATATCTGTTTGGGGGTTTCTGGAATTCTTTTGGATTATCCAGAGACAAACATCTGTTGAAATTCAAATAGGTCCATTAAAAGACAGTATGCTTTTATTGTAGGAAATGCTGCATCTTTGAATATCTCAGGTAGAGATTTGTTGTATAAAATATTATGTAGTATATTTTGTACTCCAGCTGGTGTTTTCTTAGGTATTACAAATGAAGTCCCCCATTGGGTCTGGGTTCACATGATATTTGTGCAGATGAAGACAGACTCTTTGCAGTACTTAGATTGGAACAGACCTTCAATGTAACTGATCTGGAGGGACTTAAAGCTGTCCCTTTGCAGCTACGGACTAGCCATGATAACAGGGTATGGCTTATAAAGGATGCAGAACCAGTTAGAATTATTTTAAAGCCTTATGAGTCTTTAACAATGGTAGTTCAGTACCCTTTATCAAAAAAGTCAGAGAAAGGAATTGACCCTGTCATTTCTGCAGTATTCCAGCAAGAAGTAATAGTTCCAACTAGAAACCCATATAATATGCCTATTTTGCCAGTAAAAAAATAAACAGGAAAGGACATCTATAGGTTTGTACAGGATTTAAGACCAGTTAATGAGGTAACAGTGCCAACATTTCTTGCAATACCTAACCCAGCTACTACACTAAGCTCTAACCTGTAGACAGCCACCACCTTTTCAGTGAAAGATATTTTTTCTGCAGTCAGTATTTGTTTGTCTTTACTTACAAATGACAACAATATACTTGGACAAGGTTGCCTCAGTGATACATAGAATCACATACTCTTTTCTCTAGAGAAAAGAAGAAACTAATACAAAATCCATTGTCCCTGTAAAGTCTATGTTAATACAATATAAGGATGATTTGCTTTTAGCTTCTGATTCTTACTCTAACTGCTGACGACATACTATTTTTCTTTTGACTAAGTTAGCAGAAGTGGGACTCTTAAGTTAATAATGCAAAATTGCAGTTGTGGAAGCCACAAGTCCAATATTTAGAACATCATATTTCAAAAGGTTCCTGACAAATTCTACCCTCATGCATTACTATTATTCAAGTTGCATCACAGCCTACAACATTAAAACAGTTTCAGGCTGTTCTGGGACTGACAGGTTACTGCTGACAATGGATTTCAAATTATGCAGAAGTAGTAAAGCCTCTTTTAGAATTATTAAACAAAGACACCCCCGAACCCTTTTCCTGGCAAGAGCATTGTAAACAAGCTTTTTTCCAGCTAAAAACTTTGCTTTCAAACCCTCCTCCTCTTGCATTACCTGATTATTCAAATGTTTTTTTTTTCTGCTGTGAAAGGAGCAAATTAGCATTAGGATTATTAGCACAATGTAGAAATGATGTTTTTAGACCTGTTGATTATTTCAGTACAAGTCTTGGTCCTGTAGCTGCAGTCCCCCACTGCCTTAGGGTGGTGGCTACAAGGGTGCTCACAGTAGAAAAGGTGGCTGCCTTAACTTTCAGGCATGATACTTTTGTGGTGTTTCTACATTCTGCAGAAGCATTGTTACTAAGAACCAAAACACAATACCTGTCTGCTTCAAGACTGTCTAAATATGAGTTGTCTTTGTTTAACAACCCTTCTTTACAGGTCATGCGACTTCTTAACCCTGCTTCTTTAATTCCCACAGTGAATGAAGGTGAACTCCATGATTGTGTTTTTGCAGTTAACTATGTGCTTCTTCCTTGGTCAAATTTAAATGATATCCCAAACTGAATTCTGAGTTGCCTTTATTTGTCAATGGATCCTGTGTTCAAAGAGAAGATGGCTCATTAGTAGCAGGATTTTCTGTGTGCACAACAAATCAAGTACTATTGACTGGGTAATTAAGCAGAAATGTATCTGTGCAGATAGCAGAACATGTAAGCATTACTGAAGCATGTAAATTAGCAAAAGACAAAACCATAACAGTCTTTACAGACTCACATTATGCTTCTGAAGTAGTCCATGATTTTGGGACACATTGGAGAAACCAAGAGTATATAACATCAGTAGAATCTGTTATGAAAAATACTGTTTTTGTTAATAAACTATTGAATGTAATTCTGTTACCTAAGGAAATAGAAAAGGTCAAGAGTGCTAATCATAAGACTGATGACTAACATTTCAGAAGGAAATGCTTTTACCAACATAGCAGCCAGACAAGGTGCATTGTCTTTTGCTGCTCAGGCTTAATTTTTGCTGCAACTGCAAGAAATGAATGCATCTGTTTTTTACAAGAACTATATTCTTTCAAAACCAAGTTGATGACTACAAAAAGGTAAAGTGGATACATGATGGCTATAGCCACTCCCCAGACTCAATATAGAGCCTTCTGTATGGGAGGCTAGTAGCTCGACTTTCTTTTCTAGTTTAGTTGGTTGGTAAAAATGCATTAATAAGATACATTTTGACTGATTGGTATGCCCCTTACATTTCCAAAGCCATTCAGGATTTTGTAAATATATGAAAAATATGTATAGAGCAGAATGTGTCAAAAAGTGTTCTTGTTCCTATGTAGTCTTTGAAAAAGCTGTGGAGACCTTTCTGTTGTGTTCAGTGGAATTTCACTGAGATACCATAAAGTCAAAATGTCAAGTATGTTTTAACAATTGCAGATGTTTTTTCTGGATGGGCTGACATTTACCCCTGTGCAAAGAATGATGTGACTGTAGTCGCCAAGAGAGTGTTGCAAGAAATAATACCTAGATTTGGTTTCCTTTTTGTATTCAGTCAGGCAGAGGCACTCATTTTACAGGTTGGGTAGTAGAACAAGCATGTAAAATTAGGAAAGCAGACATGCAGTACCATTACCTGCAAAGACCCCAAGCTTCAGGAATTGCCGAGAGAATGAAGCAGACTTTAAAAACTAGAATTGCAAAGTTGTATGTATGGACTGGAATTAAATGGCAAGAAGCATTGCCTTTAGTTTTATTTAATATTTGTAGTGTAGTTAGTATTTTTAAAAATACTCTCCCCATGAAATTCTTATGGGATGACCCATGAGAATGCCAGCAATACCATTCCCAGTAATTTGCAGTTATAATATGTGGATGAATCCATTTTTCATTATTGCGGGTCTCTAGATTTTATTTTACAATGTATTAATTTGAAGCCTCACCCTACCTCCTGCCATAATGTCTCATCAAGAGATTTCTTATTTATTGCATCCTTCTCCAGATGACATAAAAAAGACTCTTCCTGGTTCTCCTTACAATAGCTGCATCTGTTTGGTATGAAAGATTGCACACATGGATTTATGTTTCACATGTCAAGAAGGCCTGCCTAGTGATGAATATTGATCAGAGGCGAACAACATCATTCCAACCACTATTGATGATAAGCCAGTCATATCCAGTACCAGAAAAAAACAACACAGAGACTGGCATGGCTGGAAGTGAGACCTGGTGATCCAGCAGCATCATCTACAATGGACGATGAATGGGAATTGGTTCAGGATCTGGGAAATGAATCAGGTGACCAAACATTACTGATAGGACTTCCACCAGCTCAGAAAGCAACATGGAGTTTATTGGACAATCGATATCATATGAACTATGGAAAGAGAAAAATATCACCCTCGTTTGCAAGTTTTTGAGAATCCTTTGCATCCTTGGCATGCTCGATATTTATATGGACTTATCATTGGAGCATCAGTGCTAGTATTTATCATTCTTCAATTGCATTTTTTCTTTCATCAGATGGCATCAGAACTGTATGTAGTGAACAATTTTTTAACTAAAATAAGCACCTGGTTAAAGATGAGCAGAGATCATGAGAGTGACATCCTAAATTTAATATTTTTTCTGCTGCATTGTATACTTATCCCAAATCAATGAATGTTAGTAACTGTTGGGAATGTGCACATATACCATCCTGTTGGATGGAGTAACTATAATGTTACCTGACAAATATATAATGGATTTGGAGGGCACAGCATGGCTATGTTTCATGAGTTTTATTATATATTTGGAGACCAAACTTAGCTCTAGCTGCCAGCAGACAGGTCGGGATGTTGTTACATTGCTCATGTTATTCCAGTTGTTTGACATAGACAGACTTTACCTAGAAGGAAAATTTGTAATGTCTACCAAAAGAGTGAGACAAAGGACATTAAATATCCAGTTAGGAAGATAGATGCTTCCTGGATTTATCATCATAATATTGAAAAGATTGCACTCAAAGGACTGTTACATATGGACTTGAGTAATGGTTTTATCACAGGAGGGGGTATTTTACCAGCCTATGGGGGAGTAAAGTCAATTTAGAAATTGAGAAAACTGTCTAAATTTTTGGAAGTACTGAGTAATTTAACTTTTGAATCAGCAAATCAGATTGATATTTAAATGACGATCATGCATTGTGTAGTAGTCAAGAACCACATGGCACTTAATTTTAGCAATGCTTCTAAAGGAGGTATGTGTGCACTCATCAACAGAATGCTCTTCATTCATACCTGATAATGAGCACGTATTCATAGTCACTAATAAATTATACAAAAAGTTGTGGAGGTGTCTCATGCTGAATAAGCTGACAGCTCTCAGTGGTTATGGTTGACTAACCTATTTTCTGGTTTGGGAAGAAGTATTCCAAAATTCTTCGTCCTTATTGCAAATGTATAATACTTTTAGATATTATTTTAGTTTTGTGCAAAATGTTGATTATGAAGCTTTTCTTAGTCTAGGAAAAGTATTAAAGTAAAAAAATGTGAATCTTAAAAATAGAAATGAAAAAGTGCCACTGAACATAGTTGAAAAAAAATCATAATGAGCAAATGGATACTGAGGAAAGTGCGCTAAGACATTTTGGATGACTGTATGACAATCTGCTCCAGAGAGAGGTTGTTATTAAAAGATTCTCAAACTGTCTTTTTATTCCATTCAAACATAGATACGTTTATTATTCATAAAGGTATTTTGCTAAGTGTCTGTATAAGCATTGTGGATGTCACGGTCAGAAATAAACTATATGTAAAGAATGTCTCATAGCATGTGAAAAAGTGAAAAAGTGTCTATATTTGAAAACTTGCTGTTATTGTCCAGTTATTAAGAAATACTTGACTTGAGTGATGCTATGCAGCATCAAATGGGGACAGAGAAGGGAAAAGTGTAAAAAGGGAGAAATGTTTAGTGTTTTATATAATATTCTTTCTTTATAAGTAGAATCCTTGTTGTTACAAGATAGATCCAGACAGCTTAGGCCTGTCTTGAATTTTCTTCCATTTTCTTGGTATTTTCTAAAGTGCCAACATGGGTAGTGCCAACAAAAATAGTGCCAACATGGAAGATCAGAACTTGTGCCTAATAAGGAAAGGCACATATAAGATAAACAAAACAATATAGAAGTGTTTAGTTTTCAACTGCCAGTGACTATAATCTGAGAGATACCAAAATATTTGCTCAGAAGCTTTTAGGGTATATAAATGATTACAGTTGCTTTGCTTGAGGAGACAAGACCATGATTGCTTAGTTTCTGTTGTAGATGTTATCTCTTACAATAAAAGAGATTTTTCTATTCTGGCGAGCTGTGTTACATGGAGTTATTTTTGACCATAACAGACCTTACTGTGTCAATAGATCATATATCAGAACTCAAAAGGAATCATTTTCTTAGTTGCAACATCTTGCTCCCTCAGCTGACTGTGTCAAGACAATTCAGATCTTTTATCTCTCCTCAAAGGAAGCATTTCCTTAGTGACAATCATTTGCTTTCCCAAATTCCTGACAAAGTATTCTGTAGGGATTTTTTTAAAATCTGCAAACTTATTACATTCTCAAAAAACATATTCCTAATTATTTCTGTCTTTCCTATCACAAATCCATCATTTGCTATCTGCCTGAAACAAAAAATCTTCTGAAGTTTGCTTGGGGTATAAACATGCTCATGCAAACACTTCCATGCAAACATCCTAAACCTTCTGGACTTTGTTGCATACTCAGTAGCCATACAGATGTACTCATCTTGTTCTATTGTAAATTGACTTTCCATTCTCTTTTCCTAATCTCTTCTAGCCTACCCTAACTGATTCTTACCCTAACTGATTCTTAAAGTCATCATGCATCCTGCAGTTATCAAGCAAAATGTTATACACCATATTAATTATCCCTTTTTAACAACAGCTTCTGTTCTAGACTCAACTAAAAATATTACCGGAGGCTGGTCTTTTTCTTAGCACTGCCATGCCTTTTTGTGTTTTCCTTTATCTGGTTATCAATCCCTGATAAGGAGGGCAGTCTCTAACTTGGAAGCTTAAAAAAAAAAATTCACTGCAGAAGCATACACATGGTTTATTAAGTGCTTTTGTTTGTAACAAATGTAAAATCAGATTTCATCAGAGTAAAAATAAACACTGTCAGTTAACCCTACTTTTAAAAGTCCCTCATCCAACCAAACTCAAGTTATAACAAACATCATGCATACATAAATATCTTTAGGTAATAAAAACAAAATGAACCATGAATTATTAATACTACAATGTGACTGAATTAAAACCTTCAAAATCAAATGAAAAAAAAAATACATCCAGTAGCTAAAAGCTAAAAATGTTTAGATCAAGCTGCTCTAAATTTTAAAACACTGCTTAACAACAAAATTTCATTTCAAAATCATGTAAATAATTCAGCAGTGAATTATTATTTTTTCAACTTGTTGCTAAAGATACTATAATGGATGTGTATGGTAAAGAACATCTAGTAAAGAAAGTATTCAATTAGGAGATCTATCCCCCGTTCTACTTCATTGTCTTCTTTTGTTAACCTGAATAAAATACCAATAATATGGGCTTTAAAAGAAGCTCAACTAGATAAATTAATTATGGCTGTTTCCTAGACTATTATTATATCATCCCAATTATTTTCCCCAAAAATCAGTTGCCTCTTTGAGTTCATGATAATGACTTGAAAATATTTCTTTATTAGTATATAATATCTGTTTTTATTTTTAACCCCTGTCTGTAACATGCCTGCGATAATCAGAGAATAATCTGATTTGATAGACACCTCAGCATGATTATTATAAACTTAACACAGTGAATTAGATTCTCAAAAATAAAACAATCTATTTGTGAAGATTTTTTTATGTTTGTGACTATAAAAAGTATAATCATTATTTAATGGATATTTAAACTGCAAATAGTGAACTAAAAATGGGCTGACACATTTTTTATGTTTAGGGTGAGTGAATTGTCAGAGTCAGTAAACATTAACATTAACATTAAAATCTCCAAAAAGAAACAATTTTGAAGTTTCTAACTGACCCAGACCCTTTTTAAGTTCTTGCAAGAAATTTTATAGACATCAAAAGGTGTGTGTATATAGATCCAAATCAGAAATGCTTGATTGTCTTTCTGACACTTGAGTGACAAATTGTCTCAGTAGAATAAAATTGCTAATACTCTTGATTTATTATCTACTGAATTAACTAATAGTTTTTCTCCTTTCCAGTTTGAAACATTTGTTTATTTATCTGTGTTGTACTAAGTGTAATTCTAAGTGTAATTATTGTAGCATATAATATCAGAATCACAATATTTGAAAAATTTTAAGGGTTTTCCCCTTTTAGTGAGATTATTAATCCCATCAATGTTGAATGGTAAAAATGTAATTACTGATGTTTGTATGTAACAAGAATAGACATAATTAATGAATAAATATTCCCCCAGATTTAATAAACTCCATGTAGGAATAGTGATATTTCTACACCTAGTTAATGGTGTCTGTGTCCGTATCTCAGTCTCAGCATTGCACCTTGCGTATTAATGAAGGAGCACTGCTGAGGGGGACCCTTGTACATGGATACTGAATCAGTGCTAGAGGGTGTGTTACATTGCTCACAGATCTGTATCATGCCCCCTGCACTTTCAAAGTGCTGTATGGCACTTTCCAATAAAGTGTCCTCAGACACCTAAATGCAAGATGTGAACTAAATGTCATTTAGGGGGTGTGTTACAGTATCCGTAACACCCCCTGCATTGTGAAAGTCCTGTACGGCACTAAATAAATGAAAAGAAAGTGTTCTTGGACACTTCAGTAATTGTGTACTGTAATGTCATGTAGGGGGTGTGTTACAGTATCCGTAACACCCCCCTGCATTGTGAAAGTGCCATATGGCACTAAATAAATGAAAAGAAAGTGTCCTCAGACACTTAAGCAATTGTGTACTGTAATGTCATGTAAGGGGTGTGTTACAGTATCTGTAACAAACCCGCTGCATTGTGAAAGTGCCATACGGCACTAAATAAATGAAAAGAAATTGTCCTCAGACACTTAAATAATTGTGTACTATAATGTCATGTAGCGGGTGTGTTAAAGTATCTGTAACACAACCCCTGCATTGTGAAAGTCCCGTACGGAACTAAATAAATGAAAAGAAAGTGTCTTCGGACACTTAAGTAATTGTGTACTATAATGTCATGTAGGGGGTGTGTTGCAGTATCCGTAACACATCCCTGCATTGTGAAAGTGCCGTATGGCACTAAATAACAAAAAAGAAAGTGTCCTCAAACACTTAAGTAATTGTGTACTGTAATGTCATGTAGGGGGTCTGTTACAGTATCTGTAACACCCCCTGCATTATGAAAGTATTGTATGGCACTAAATAAATGAAAATAAATTGTCCTCAGATACTTAAGTAATTGTGTACTATAATGTCATGTGTCATGTAGGGGGTGCGTGTTACAGTATCTGTAACACACCCCCCCTGCATTGCAAAAGTGCTGTATATCACTAAAACAATAAAGAAAGTGTCCTCGGAGACTTATTTAATAATATGAAGTGTAATAGTTTAATTTTTAATTAATGGTTAATTTTTTTTTTATTTTTTTTCCTCAAAGTTTAAGCATAGCTGAGCGGGTTTCCACAATGAGTTGCTTTACTCATCAGTGCTTAAATGTATAAAGAAGCAATATAGAAATGTATCGCTGAAATCCTCACAGCTGAGTGATTAGAGTCATGCATTTGTGTACATTAGGTGCATGGTTTGAATACCAAGATAGGCCATTCAGCTTTTACATGAGAAAGCATTTTTAAATTAAATTTTATTTTATTTATTGATGTAATTAGTGATATTTGTTAACCAGGGTAGTGTAGTTGGTCCAGAATCCTAGTGTCACTGAAGATATGAGGTGAAAACCACCATTTAAATGCAAATGCTCGATACAGTACTGTCACACCCCAAGGTAATGTAATGAAAGCACATAGGAGGAGGTCATGTAAAGTAAAATACATGCACTTAATACTAATGTATCAATAATGAGTAATTAATATCCAGTTATAATTTTTTAAAGGTAAATTGTGTTTGTCCTTAGCTCAGTTCTGCTAAGCACTGCTAAGCTAAGCCAAGCAATTCTTAAACAGAACCTGTCTGAGCAATACTTAGCAGTGCTTAGCTCCGCTTTGCTGGTTTGAGCATTGCTAAGAAGTCCTATTCTAAGCAGTATTCAGTTCAGCTAAGCAGATTTGTGCACTGCTAAGCACTGCTCAGAATTTGCCACTTTAAGCACTGCTCAACTCAGCTTAGTGTGTTTGCGCAAGATCAGCATTTTTAAAAATGGTCCAATGATGGCAAAGGGTGGGAATATGGCCTTATTTAAACTGCACAGACAGGAATACAGGCAGAACCTGTTTGAGTTTGGTCCCTGTAGGGTGCATGAGAGGAAGGACACTTTCAAGTGCAGTGCTGGGGCATGTTGGAGTCTGGGGTCATGGCTAGGCTCCTTATAAAGAACCATGATGACAGACTGCTGCAGCGCTAGTAACAGGGCTCAGAATACAAGTCTGAGGCCTGGGACTGTCTGGCATGTGAGCTCACCAATGCCACTGGCATCCCCCGCACTGGTGAGCAGATCCAGCATCATTATAATGACCTGAAATGGAGGAAGGGGATACTCTTGGCCTAATGGATCCAAGATGCTTGGACCCAGAGTGCCCCAGAAGTTTATAAGCATATCAAGTGTTGCTTTATCAGACTGTAGTATGAATATCTGATAGTCAGGTATGCATAATGGTGTGCCCCCCTCCACAGCTGCAGAGGAGAGGGCTCATAACATTGAGGCCCACACTGGACAACTGGTGAGGCTGTGCTGACAGTGTGGTGAGTACAGATATAACTTGCAATATATATAGTCCAATAAATAAGGAAGTGTAATTCTTTACTGCCATTAGATATAGTGTGTACTGAGTGTACTGAATAATGTGTTGTTAGTCCAACACTGATATAAGTGACTAATGTCAGGTACTGTGTAATGCAGATGAAGGCAGTAAACAAGCTACTATTGATGAAAGGAAGCCAATACTGTAGTAATACTGTGTAGGAATGAAACTGTTAATAAAGTATACTATGCTTGTTACTCTAAAAGTAATAACTGATACGCATTCATCATCTGCAGGATATGCAGTGCAACCAAATTTAGAATTTTGAATGTAATAAACCACTGTGTCATGTCACCCTAAATAAAGCTTATTTCCACAAACTGTTGCATTTAATCTGGTCTGTTGATGAAGAAATACAACTGTAGAGATGCTTCATACCAAATATGGCTATGAGAGGATGACGTTACTGATGTTTGTCTGCTATGCAGCTGTTATGTCAAACTGTACATGTGAAGCTGTAAAACAAGATACAATAAAATTGATATATGTTCTGCACTAAGATCTGAACCTTGAATAGTAATGTGTAATTTATTATAGTGTGTTCCCTGCAGTATTGTCTTGTGTTAACTGTTGCATTTCAGTTCTATGTAGTCCTGAATGTAAGTTTGCTGATATAGGCAAGTATGAGACTGTAGTAGGTAGAAACTGCAAATATATGATGTGCAAATGTATATGGGTCGGGTATGCAACACAGCACCCTGCTATGGTCTATACAGATCACACATATTCACATCCACTAGGGGTTAAATGTGTGCACCTGCATTCAAAGTATCAATACACAGTTCACTATCTATCATGTATGAATCTGAGGCATGTATGTTCAACTGTCACTACAGTCTTCTGTGGCACTCCACTTATATTACAAGGTTAGACTGTGTAACCGAGATTTAGGCACAAATCAGTCAAGTAGCAGACAGCAGTGCCCCAGTAGCTCAGTTTGATAAGAAATAGATATATGTTGTTATTTTATACACACACAGACTACAGTTTGAATCCAGGGACTGGTACAAAGATGTGTTCGTAGTGGCACACAAGTAATCCTGAGTATTTGTTGGAACTGTCAGGTAGTGTTAACAAATATTTTCTCTACAGGGCTCACAGGTAAGGAAATGTTTGTACTACCTGTATGAAGGGTATACTAATGAACTGTGTACAAATGCTCCAGTGTCCAACCCCATGCCTACAAAAGACAGTAGAATAGCTATATACACCATGCACTCTTCACGATACATGTCTCTTGAGTGTCACTCCATCATGGCTAGTGATCACTGTTGCCAATAACCTTGCACACAGATATAAATCCAGTACAGGTATGCCATTAGCACACCCACACAACATCAGCATTGTTACAGCTTGCCCCATAGCATTCCAGGTTGACAGATTAACAGGTATGTATGTGCTACAATAGCTATAGCCCTCAGGTAGATGTAAAGTGAGGGCACACCTGTAGAATATTGAGCAGTACTGTTGTGAAAAATATAGCCTATACAGTTGGTAATGGACTGTTTTTCTCTCCCTCCACCCCTTATCTGCATCAGTAATAATTATTCATATACTATGGGTATGTTGTTCTCAAAACCTAATTTTGGGACTTGTGTTCTATTATTGTTCATATATTTAAATGGTTGCATACTAACATACCTTGTTCAAATTCCATTGTTGCCAGCCTATTGCCTTAACTGGTACTGGCATGTTGTTATAATAATGACTGTTATTCCATTTATGCACGTGTTCTGTTTGCCATGAAAGTTTTCCATTTCTATTGTTCTGGGTTAATTGGAGCATCCATGTATGCTGTTATAACTTGAAATGTTTTGTTCATGACCAATACACTTTAAAAAACCTTCACACCATAGCATGTTTGGGTATGCAGAGCCCAGTGGATCTGGCTGTTGTGCATCATCTGGACACAGCACTGGGTCCCAGCACATCTGGGACCCAACATTGAACTGCCTCCTCCACTGGTCCTGCACCACCCTTGGGTGAAACCACATCAGGGGATGGGCCCGTCCCCTCCTGGGCATGGGCATGGACATGGAGAGGACCCTGTCACCCAACACCAGTTCAGAGGTATGGTGAGTAGGGTCATCCAGAGGGACTTGGATGTCAACTTGAGCCAAATTGAGGGCAGACTGGTGCACCTTGAGGGGCAGGCTGGCCCTGTCATCTAGCCCCCAGCACAGCCACCTTCAGGGCCGTGAGGAGGCAGTGGTGACTGCCCATGGGTGGGGACCTCAGTCCCACTGTTTCTATCTGGGGGTACTTGGCCCTCTGATTTCTAACCACTCCCCCGTTCAAGGTGTCATACACTGCCCCTGTCTGCTGTCATGTCTGCAAAAGCAACTACCCAACTTACCTCCCCAAACTTACCTACAACCCTTCCCCAAAATCCCACTCTCACCTTAAAAAAAATGTCATCTGCCCCCCCCAAAAATCTCATCCCTTACATAGTTCTCCATTTTGCCCCCACATATACTGACATTAATAAATTTACCCATGAATCATTCAATAACTGTATGTCACCCACACCCCTCCCTGTGGGGTGTGAGGCCCTAAATTCCAAATTGTCCACATCATTCACAGCTGTTGCTGCACAAGAAATGGAGAGCTATGGTCCTTTCCTACACCTGTCCTACACATACTTAGCTGCCTTTCACAATGTTTTCCCCCTGCTTGCCCCCATTTCACTACTCTATTATCACTCATTTTTCTTTTCTTTTTTTTTTGAAAATAGTGAGGATTTAAGGGGGAGTAAGTGTCACTAAGCAAACCTAAGGGAACCTAAACATCTCTTGGCATCGCTTAGCGTCACACAAAACTGTGCAAACCTGCTTAAAACTGCTTTAATTACTCTATTTCATTCAACCACTGTTCTGCCCAGCAACAAAAGAACTGGTGCTGCTGTCTCGAACCCAGGTCCCTGTGCACTAAAGTCAGAGCAATGGACCACTACACCAAATCAGCTGTTAGAATTGCTACTGCTTTTGTAAATATATCATGCGTTACAGTCATTTAACATTAGGGAAAAAACAATATCACTGCCAAGTCTTCAAACCAGGGCCCTGTGCACATGCGTCAGAGCAATGCACTAGTAAGCTAAGTCAGCTGTCGGAATTAGTAATGCTATTGTGAATACATCATAAATTACAGCCATGTAACATTAGGGAAAAAAGACAAAGCTGCCAAGTCTTGAACACAGAACCTTCTGAACCAGAGTCACAGCAACACACCACTACACCAAATCAGCTCTGGGGAGCTGTTGGTGCATTTGTAAATATATCATGCACTACAGGGATGTAACTTTAGGAGGAAAAGACATTAGTGACAAATTCTGAACTCAGAACCATTAAAAATACAATCAGTAGAAATATACCTGTAAGCCAACTGACCTCTGGAGTAGAGCAACTGTTTTTACAAACATATCTGGACTGCCAATCACACACTATTCCTATATATACTGGCCCAAATCACAGTGTTTTTGGACCTCTGATGCAGACACAAAACCAGTACACAGACAAATAAATGCTGCTGGATGTATGGGAGGCCTATAATATCAGGTAGAGCTGACAACTGCACAGACTGTTGCTGAATATACACAGTTGTGCCCCCTATTTATGGCATGGTAGTCATAAAACCTACTATGTGTGCTCACATACTGGCAAGGCAGTGCAGATTGGGGTTACAAAAGCAGGACAGACAGCTCAGTGTCACACTTTATGCCCATCAGAACACACATGTGCATGCTAATCCTGTGATACACACTGTATGCATGCACATATGTTTTACAAATACACCTGCCATAATAATGACTTGGTAGCTCCATATGCACCACAGGCACATGCCTCACTGGACTGTTGTGGGTGCCCTCAACGTGGCCATGCTGTGACACAACAGCTGACACCGCACCCTCACTGACAGTAACAGCTTGCTCTCCCCCAATGACTTCACAATCCCTAGTCTGACTCCTGGCCAGAATGCAGCAGCTGTGGCCTGTAAAACATGCAGCAGTATGTCCAACTACCTGCTACAGACCTAACATTGCTCACAAACACCTAGAGCAGGGCATCCACACAACAGTCAAACATAAAGGGTTTGTGGGGTGTTAAGGTTTTAAGGGATATGTCTCAGTCTGCCCCTACAAACATACACAGCTGATAGACCAGCATCAATTGTAGCAGCATGCACAGTCAGATACAAAAGGATCTATGACACTCACATCTGCCTGTCTCCTTAGTCACCCCAACACACATGTACACAGTACACTGCTACAGAATCTGAAAGTCTGTTAACAATGGCCAGACATACATACCTCTGAACTGTACAGATTTTCACAGAATGTCCAAATTTTTGGCTCGTATATTTGGCCTGTTTATCATAAAATTTGTGGTTTTCTGGCAAATCACTGGAAGGATATGAGGAATGAAGTCACTAAATAATGCTATACATTTCAGTTTCAGACTTCAAATCCTTAATAAAATGTATGTCAAAACAAACCCTGTTACTCTAGCAAATTTATAAGTTTATATGAGCAATATTTAAAATCTGCCCCTATTTTTGGGCCCCCCCCATTTTGTCAGGCTTTGTCCAGATTTCTTGTGCTAAGAGTTTGAGAGGTATGCAGACATAGTATCCAAAACTGTGGGCATAACACATCAGTCCAAACAGTGGACAGTATTTCCACCTACCCTCTGTGGTCATGTAGCTCCCACACCTCAATAATGTCCTCTTTACAGGCCAGGAAAAGGGGCAATGCCCACATGAAAGCCTTAATTACAGCACTGTGTTGCCCTGCCATTGGATAATGGAAAGGCAACACAGCTGTTCTCTATACAATTAGCAAGTGGGAGACACATATTGGTGCACAGGCCATTACCTGTTCATGAGTATTACTTACAAAAGGCAAGCTGCTGCCTATGCTAAACAGGTCTGACACTTTCTTCATGAAGACAGACTACGATTCTTTACAACACTACTTGTGGATTTCTTCTGACAAAGGAGTACAGCACTATACCAGGTATGTCATATAATTAAGCATGTAATGGAATTCAGATGGGGGATGCAGTCATGGGAAATAGGAATTTAAACAGTAGGTCTCAACAACACTTCCTGGACTGACATGTTCCTGTTTGTCTGCTGTCCAGCACCTACAGCCATCCCTCATGGCTCTGTCAGCTGTGGCCCATGAGTCACCCCAGCAATGGTCAGCTCACATATGACTATTACTGGATTGTCTGTTGTATAATACTGACTGTGACACTGCCATCCCAGCTAACTGGGATGTTGTAAATAATCATATGTCATTTTTGAATATTAAAATGATACATATGCTTGTCTTACAACTGTAAGAGACCTATATATGGTATGTGAATATTAAACAACTGGTGAAGAAGTGTGTGTTGAACTGTATGTTATGTACTCAGCTCATACCTCTCAACTGTCCAGAGTTTTCAAGACTGACCACATGTTTGCCTCATACTTTTAGTCATTTTTCTCATACATTTGTGGTTTGTTTGGCAAATTGCTGACAAATCATTAAAGACTGAAGTCATAAAATAATAGCATACATTTGAATATCAGATGTCATATCCTGCAGAAAATTCATGCGAATGCAAAAACCTGGTATTCTATCAACTAAGTGTGTAACAGCAATATTTATAAAGTGTCACTATTTTTGGGCCTTTGTTCCCCCTTTCTTTGTGCCTTTGTCCAGATGTCTTGCTCAAAGAGGTTGAGAGGTATGACTGAGCTTCAAATGTGTAACCACAGTGTACTGTACTGGCAAAGAACAGAAATGTATATAAAGTATTACTTGTGCATATGTATTTATTAATAGTAGAAGCTGGAAGCCTCGAACATACAGCCCTAAGCTGCAAAACTTCAAGTAAATAAGCTGAACTTGTTTTACAAATGAGTTATCTCAGTTTCAGTGTGGCAAGCAGACATAAATGTCTACACTAGAGGTTTTTGTATTGTCGTAAAACAAATAATTGCTAGGTTGAAAATGTTAAAAGTGTTTAACTGTGTTATGACTTCCAGTTCTACACAAACATCAGCCAGATATGCACTTCTGACGTAGAGAAGTTAAAATGTATGTTAGTTGCTGTTAGCTTGGGAAAAGAAGGCAGGTGGCAAACACTAATGTAATTTGAGCTAACCCAGCATTAATGCTGATTATTACTTTCAGGCTTGTCTCAGAGAAAGACCTTTGCATTTTGTATGTGTCTTTATATCTGCCAACATCCACTCATCTGCATTTGCCTTGCTAATAGTAAGAAACTAGGGAAATGTAAAAGCATTTACATCTAGATGGGAATATAGTATATTTGTCTGATGTTTGTGTGGTTTGTATTGCTCTGAGTATCAGTCATCTCTGTATTTAATTTTGATTTGAAGCTCTTTATTGCAGGTTTGATCACTTCTATTTTGTATCTTATTCTAGTATTACATTTGTTTTATTTTAAGTTTTCTGTTCTGTTGGAGTTTTAAGAGTTCTTGGCTAGGGTCAGTTAAAAAAGTTACCAAAGAATTCCTTTGCAAACTGTGAATAGTATCAGTTAATTAGATGGAGGAGCTGAGAGACAGCATTGCTCTTTTATTTAGAAATATTTGTAGTTAACTGAAATGTTTGTTTGGTCTGCATTGCTCTGAGTATCAGTCATCTCTGCATTTAGTTTTGATTTTAAGCTGTTTATTTAAGGTTTGATCACTTCTATTTTGTATCTTATTCTAGTATTACATTTGTTTTGTTTTAAGTTTTCTGTTCTGTTGGAGTTTTAAGAGTCCCCCGTCCCACCTGCCCAGTCCTTGTTGTGTTCTTAAATATGATGGCTTTTGAGTTGTCTGCCCTTACTATAAATCTCATTTTGGACACTCCTCCCAGTCCCATCTCATCAGCTTATTCTACTGAGTAGAGAGAGATCATTTGAGAAGGCCTACCCCCTCCTTAGTTTCAGAACTTTAAATTATTGTGTTTCATCCCTTCCCACTTAACCTAAAAAAATTACTGTATTTTTGTTTTTTCCTACTTTATTACTTTATTTTGCTTTTGCTACCTGTTCTTAAAAGTACTCACTTACACTTATTCTGCTGAATTTATTACTGCTTGTTAATAGCCTGATTAAATTGTAACTGTTATTCTAAGCCTTTTGGTTTAAGCACTTTGGCTTCAGGCCAGTTGTTTTACATTAAGAAAGTTTGTGGTCTGCACTCTTGTGGCAGGAGAGGTAGCTTACATCCTTCTAATTTTGGAGTTGCTGCTTGAAGGCTTAGTGTCTGTTATTCTAAAAGTGTCTTAGTTTTGATTTAAGCACTTGGGCTTCAGGCCAGTTATTTTACATTAGGAAGGTTTGTGGTCTGCACTGTTGTGGGGGGAGAGCGTAGATTATGCCCTTCTGAGCTGGGAATTGCTGGTTAAAGGCTTATTGTGCCTGCTTATTTGAACAGTTTCTTTCTGAAATTGTTGTGCTTTGTTTTCTGTAGTATAGACTAGATTCAGACGTGCTGAATCAAGCTTTGTTTGTATAACTTGAGCACTAATCCAGGGCATCTTTTTGGAGAGGGTTCCCCTGCATCCTAGTGGCAGGAGTGTGCAGTTAGAACTTGTCTGATCAAAGACTGTTGGAACAGGGCTCAGTTTTGAGCTTTTTTATTGGCTAATTGGTTAATTTGTTTAAATCAGTTTGCTCTTGTTTACTACCATTATAATTAAGTGTGTATCTGTTCTCCTGTATTAAATTGACCTAAAGAGAGTTTAAATATCTTTAGCATAGTCTGGTTACAGGTTTTGCTGTATTCAGATCTGTCTGTGTGATTCTTGTGTTTCCTTCTATGCCATCTTGTGTTGGCCAGGGCCTGCCTGCACTTACTAGGAGTAAGTGAACTGGTTTGAACTGGTCGGACATAAGGTGTTGAGCTAAGAGCTCAGAGACAAGGGTTGATTTGTCAGCTCCAGTGTTTCTATTTTACCTTTGTTTTTGTGGTATTTAAACCCAGCATTTGCATGGGTTCGTGCTTGTTTGCCCATTGGGCACCACCACTGTGCTGTTTTAACCCTTTGTGAGGTATCTCAGTTTGAATTTTTTTCCCTTACCAGCACTCCTATGTGAGTGAGCCCCACGCCTGCAGCTATTGTATTGATTTTATCCAGCCATACTCACACCTGTAGGTATGCTTCTTAGGTAGTACCCACTCTACTATCCCTGACATCACTTCCACAGATTCTGATAAGCATGGATGGACAATTTCATGTGGTTTCTCCTGCTAGTCTCATTGATATGGGCACCCTGAGATGGTGTAGCAACTGCCTTATGTACACAGACAACCTTCTACTACTAACACTTAGGAACACAATATGTGAGAGATGCAATCACATTAAGAACCTAGAATCCTTGCTGTCTCAGTCACAAGCCAGTACATGATTGACAGACCACAATGCTTTGCCAGAGATGGCCTTCACCTGTCTGCCCTGGGCTTTAGGTTTCTGTTAAAGCCTTTTGCCTCCCCCATAATGCCTTTTTAGACAAAGTCATGAGCACAAAATTACCAACATGAAAAATTCTTATAAATGGAATTTAAAGGTCATGCTGCTAAATGCTAGGAGTCTTGCCATAAGACTGCATTCATTGCAAGCATTCCTTGCCCTGGAGGATGCTGACATTTGTGCAGTCACTGAAACCTGGTTCAAAGCTGTGGAGAGCACCCCAACCTTACCAGATTGCTCATCCTACCATACTTTCAGACCTCAAACAGAGGGCTACAAAGCCAAAGGAGGTGGAGTTTCAATATTTATCAAAGACATACACATCTCCAGGCTGCTCAAATGGTATGACAAACATGAGATATCCCAAGTGACATTAACTGTTGACAAAACACCTATTCAAATCATAGTTAGCTACAGACCCCCAACCATGACTCAGGACACCCATTCCACCTATCTGGACTTACTTGAATCCATCAAGATTCAAACATCTGCCCTGAACCTACCCAACCATAGAGTGCAAGACTTATTCTAGCCCAAATATGAATGCCCAGAGATTCCTTGACTTCATCAATGCCATTGCATTGGATCAGCTGGTTGACACCCCTATGAGAGGTGAAAATATCCTGGACCTTGTCCTAACTAAGATGAGTAGCCACTGTAGCACTCCTACAGTGTCATCCTCCTTGGTAAGATTTGACCATAAAGTGATCACTGTTGAAGTTACCATCTCCCCTGACCCCCTCTCTTGTCAGGGTCAAATGAAAAAACTTTTCCAAAGCTGACTACAGTCTCCTCAGAGCAGGCATAAGCAGCTTCACAGCCACTGTTCCTTCAGTTGGAACTAGAACTAATGTCCAAGCCTACACCAAAAAACTATATGAGCACCTACATAGCTGTATGGACTCAGCAATACCTTACAGACCAAATCATCTTCCTCAAGGAAGAGTAAACCTGTCTGGTGCACCACAGCAATAATCAAACTCTAACAGAAGGAAAAAATTGCTGTCCAGGGCCAAGAAGTAGCAGGTGCCAAGTTGGAAGCAATCTCTCCCTTGTCTGAACAAGCAAATAAGGTCACTGGTGAAATCCTTTAAGGCTAACTTCAAGTCCAAATTGGCCACATCTGCCAAGGACAATCACAAGGCCTTCTTCACATATGTCTGCAGTCTCAAAGGCAGCACCCAAATCTACTCTGAACTGGTGGTCAATAACACCACATACACAAAATGCCATAGATATAGGCAATCTGCTCTGCCAGACAGATTCAGTGAAAACGTCAATCCCCTGTCTCCCTAGCAGTAAACCAGGACATCCCCAGCACCTGCCCTCTTCCCCACATCACCATGGAGCAGGTTCTTAATGCCCTTGTAAAGGCAAAACATACAGTCTCCATGGGACCCGATAACATCCCTGGCTGTATCCTATATGAACTCAGGCATGAGCTCTCAGCTCCATTAGACACCCTATTCAACCAAAGCCTGAGCACCAGCTTCATCCTAGTTGAAGGGAGGACAGCCACTGCCATACCTCTACACAAAGGTAGAGGTATGGCAGTGGCTGTCCTACCTCTACACAAAGGTAGAGCATCCACTGACACAGGCAATTATAGGACCATCAGCCTAACTAGCCTGGCATTATGCATTATCATGGACCTTATAAATAAGGAGATTGGCAACTTCCAAATACTTGACCCCACACAGTTTAAATTTGTCAAATGGAGATCATGCCTGTTAAACTTGGTTGACTTCTTTGAAATAGTCACCAAAGCCTTGGACGAGGGGAAGGAGGTGCACATTGCCTACCTTGACTACATAAACCCTCCCAGCTAGGCATCAACCCGTATGTTACCAGATGAATAGCTAACTGGCTTACTGATAGAACTCACTCAGTCAAAGATGCGGAAGCCACCTCTAGTACTAAACCCGTAATGAGTGGTGTACCCCAAGAATCAGTCTTCTTGCCTCTACTATTTGGGATATACTTTTCTGAGGTGCAAGCCAAAACCAGTGCTCTGTAGCTGACCAAGTTTGCAGATGATTGCAAGCGGGGTGCTGTATTAAATTCTCCTAGTAATGTGAAAATCCTCCAAGAGGGTCTTACCCAAACTAATGACTGGTGCCAGAAGCATGGCTTCAAATGGAATGCCAGGAAATGCATCATTATCCCCTTTGGGCAAAATGTCATCCCTACTAATTATGACATTAATAGCAATGTACTAAGCATTCAATCAGTCATGAGAGACTTGGGCACCCAGGTTGATAGCAACCTGACTTTTGACCACCACGTTGCTTCCATTGTACGGAAGGCTTTCTAGATCGCTCACTTCATAAATAAGGGTATTTCATCCAGGAACAAGGAGGTCATAACATCCCTGTACTCCTCCCTTATCAGACTCATTATCAAGTAGAATGCCTCCTTCAGCATGTACCTTGCCAAGCACATGCAGCAGTTGGAGAGAACACAGATGTTCCTGACCAGGAAAATCCAGGGTCTCAAACACCTATCCTATATAGATAGGCTAAATGCCCTGTTCCTCTACTTATTTTCATACTGACTGCTCAGAGGTGACCTCTGTCTGGCATACAAAGCCATTTCCAACCCAGTCTTGATGGAATTGCTGCATATCCGTAAGACAAACTCCACTTGCACAACCCACATGCAAGGCCTTAACCTGGTCTGTGACATGAATACAACTTGTTGGCAGGATAGATTTGTATCCCAAAGACTCCCCTCTCCTTGGAATAGACTCCCTCTCCATGTCAAGCAGAGTACCTCTCTAGCCCTCTTTAAGAAGAACCTGGGCAACTGGATGGGAAACAGAAAATACACCACTGGGATCCCACCTGTGTCCCTGCTGGACAGGAAAAACAGGTGCTGACTTTGAAGGAACATGGGCAAAATTCTTGGCTAGGCTTATAAGGGCCTTTGGGCCTATAGCCTAGTATCATCCCATGAACCTATGAACCTATTACTTTAGATGTTTGCTGTATTTATTTCACACTGTTCTACAATGTTGTCTTAAATTATTCCCTGTGAGTCTGAACTCTGTAGTTACTGTACTGATTGAGTATTGTGTTGTTCCTTTATTAGTTATTATTAAATATAGTTTAAGCTGGGTTGACGTCTGTGCGGAGTCTGCATGTCCTCCCTGTGGTTGCGTGGGTTTCCTCTGGGTGCTCCGGTTTCCTCCCACATCCCAAAAGACATGCTGTAGGTGGATTGGACACTCTAACTGGCCCTAGGCATGTGTGTGTGTGTGTGTGTGTGTGTGTGTGTGTGTGTGTGTGTGTGTGTGTGTGTGTGTGTGTGTGTGTATATATGTGCCTTCCATGGAAGGTTGGGTGCCGGGCTGGCAACTCGACACTGTAAAAACTCTACTGCCAATCATGAGCAGACAGGTGATCCACTGTGGTGACCCCTAACTGGGAAAAGCTGAAAGAAGAAGAAGATTAAATATAGTTAAAACTTGCAATTGTGTCTAGTCTGTATAGAACTAAGTAAGCTTTTAGAGTACTTGCATATGTATTTGATGACACTGTATAACCCACTCCAATAGCCTTGGTCTTGGTCAGACTTACCATAGGCACATCACAAAGTAGGATTCATCACCCTTTGGTAAAGGCGTTACAGTAGCTGATAAAGAGCTAGATTGTGGCAGTCAGAACTATTTATTTATTTATTTGCATTTGTTTACTGGGATGGTCCTGCTGGGCCAGAAGTGCCCATTTTCAGTGGAGTCCTAGGGAGAAAAGCTCCACATATAAGACATTTCACATATAATACAGAATTTACATTAATAAAGACATTTAGTACATATTATTTGCAGCTTATAGAACTGGTGAAAAAACAGCATATAAGTAATCAACTACCTTTATGTCTGGGCAGGAGGGGCCATAGCTAGTAAACCTGTGCCAGCCTTTCCCAGGTGAGTGTGTGTATGTGATTCAAAAATCAAATCTCAAAGTGTGTGTGTCAGCTACTTGGGCAGGGATACGAAGCAATGGTCGAACAGAGAGGGTGATGAATGTTTTGGCTTGACCACTCTGCTGAGATGTTAATCATATAGTTGTGACAGTGGGGAGTTTTATTAGGGATCTGGAGAGAGGGAGAGGGAGAAACCAGCCACAGACTGACTGTGATCTCTGAAGGGTAATTGTACTTTACTGTGTGTGTACTTGTCATCCTCATATTGTGTACATCTCTCACTGGTGGTAGTGGTGAGGATTGAGGCTCCTTGATTACATATCACATCATATACCATCACTGAGCCTCTCTCAGTCTGCCAATGTCATACAGGATTATTTCACAGATGGTCCAGGTCTCCCTGACCATTCCTGACACACTCTGGCTAGGTCACTGTTTACTCCACACTTGTATCTGATTGTCTGATACCTATGGCTAGCATACCTGGTGAACCCCTGCAGCAGAACAGCAGGTTATAGGTAGTAGTAGTGGGGGGATGCTGTCTCTGGCTCAGCAGCAGTGTGCACATACTGACCATACTGGAAATCACACCAGAACTAGATGAAAATCAGGCAGCAACTGAATATGCCAAAAAAAATAAAATAAATAATATAAGGTGAAGGATCAGATAACAAGGCAAGAAATGTGGAAAAAGCATAAATATAATTACAAGTATAGAAAACTTCTGGAAGAATCTCATTTTGATCAGGAACAAACATAGGAACGGTAAAGGAGAGGTGAATTCAAACCAAGAGATAAAAGGTTAATATTTATGGCCCAATATAGTGGGGTACGTACACACTGGTTTATAAAGTCCATTGAACATGTGGAAGAAAGAGACAAATGTAGGTTTTGTAAAACCAAATTGGAAACAGTTACACACCTTGTTACTGGTTGTGACACACTACTGGCAGAAGGACTTTATACTGAAAGGAATAGTAATGTGGTAAGACTATTGCACTGGGGATTGTGCAAACATTATGGTACTGAAGTGGCCAAAAAACATTGGAAACATGAGCCACAAAGCATCATAGAAAATGAAGAAGTCTGCATCACATGGGATCATCCATTACCAACAGTTTCAAAAGATAGATGCTAGAAGACTGGATATAGTGGTCCAAGAAAAGAAGACAAGAGTAGCATTGATCAATGAAATTGTCACACCCAATGACTACAGTGTCTTGTGTACAGAGAGACACAAAGTCATAAAATATCAGGATCTGCAGGCAGAAATGAGAGCAATATGGAAGAAAGATACCCAGACTGTTACAATAGTAGTAGGAGCAACAGGTCTTATAAAAAAGAATTTACAATTGTATTTAGATATGTTACCAATACATGTAACTCCATATGGACTGCAGAAGTAGTCATCAGTGGGCTCATTGCAAGTTCTGGGAAGAGCACTATTGGCTGACATCAAAGACTGAAACAATACTAATTTCATGAACTTTAATCATACTTTGACTTAGGAATGGGGTCCATTCCCATCATGGTATTAGAAACCCAAAAGACTTGGAGAAATTAAAAGCATACAATGTAAGAGAATGGATACAGTGCCAGATATTCATGTACCATTACTGTGTCCCCAGGGGTCTGGTATGTCACAGACACATTCCCCAAACTATGTTTTAAATTGCTAATTTTGTAGTTTTAATTGCATTTACTGTTTAGGACTACACACTCAAGTGTGTTAGCCTTTTCTGTATTTATTTACTGTATTATTGCATTGTTTAGCCTGTTTGAACAAAAAAAAATACTATCTTGTTTGCTCGTTTCCCACCTTTCCTAGCCAGTCTATATCCCAGGCTTTGCTTGTCTCAGGACTTTATTTTCTGTGCTCAGAGCTATCCAGACCTTGCTTTGGTAGAGGGAAGTCCTACTGCCTATCAGTGAGACTGGTGAGTATTGTACTGCCTATCTAATGCTAGAGGAGTGGTTTCCAGCTCTGAAATTGTAATTTTATTAGCCTTTTTGGGCTGATTTCTATCCATTTCAACTTTCTGGCTTAAAAACGTGCGTGTTTGCACATTTTTCGCATCGTGCAGCACTGTGAGGCTTCATTTAAACTATTCCAGGTGCCAGAAAGTCTGCTCTTTAAATTTTCCCTTAGAACTAGCTGGTTTCTCTGTAGTAGCACTAAAATCTGAACCCCTGTGACTAGCACTTGCTCTAGAACCTGCTGGAAGGCACTAGGAAGCCTGTAACAGATACAAGCACTCAACTCTCCTTGTCAATAAGGAGAAATTAATCGTAGGCACGAAACAGCCTATAATTGCAAAGTACCTTGCAAAGGTAAGAGAAAACAGCTCTTAAACTTTACAAAAAAAGCACCTAAACCTGCATGTCCAAGGGTCAGCTTCCGGTGATTTCTCCTGTCCACATGGTGAATCTGGACATACTGGGGCAATGCGGCAACTGCCTCATGTACACAGACAATCCTATCCTCCTACCAACCAACATTACAACCTGCGAGAGATGCACGTACATAGCCAAACTGGAAGCAAAGCTCTCTCCAGCCAAGATTGTGCTAGGCAGCCAAGGGGAGAAGGTTAACACCTGCACTACACCTCTAGCAACTCATAGCCCTTCAAAACCCACACCATCAACATTCACACATAGCTACACTAAACCCACATATGCGGAGGCCCTTAACATTAACCTGCCCAAGCAACAAGGACCTCTGAAGCTGAAACGCAAACAAACACCAGTCACAACCAAAGTGACACATAGCTCACAACACCAGTGTGCCACCCAACAACAGCCTCTAAGGCAAGACAATGTACCCAACACTTTAGTCATAGGTGACTCTATAGTCAGGCACACTGATGTCCCACTCACCAGGCTGAACAAGGAGAAAATTACAGTCAGCTGCCTTTCGGGTGCCAGGATCCACCACATAACGCATGCACTCAAGTCACTCCACAACAAGTACAAATACAACTCTGTCATTGTCCATGCTGGAGTGAATGACTTGAGATGTACCTCCCTGGACTACATGAAAAGAGACATGGAAGAGCTCTTGGATCATATGGCCCAGGGAGGTATGACCCTAGCCCTGAGTAGCATCCTGTCTTCACCCAGAATCATACCAAAGTACAAGGACAAAATGATTGGATTCAACAATTGGCTAAGCTTCTGGTGTCATTCAAACGGGATCCAGTATTTGTCTGCCTGGGAAGACATGATCAACAAACCATGGTGATTTGCCAGAAATTGTCTGCACCTGTCACCCCTGGGATTCAGGTTACTGGCTAAAGTTCTTGCCACCCCTATAGTGCCTTTTTTAGGCAAGGTTCAAAGGATAAAACCACCACCGTAACAGACACAACATGCAACATCTGAGGGTAATGCTACTCATGCTAGAAGTCTAAACCTCAAAATGCACTCTCTTGAGGCACTCTTAAAAATGGAGAACATTGATATCTGTGCAGTAACTGAGACCTGGTTCAAGGCTCCAGAGAGCACACCTGCAATACCAGGCTACAACTCTTACCACACTTTTCGGCCACAAAACCAAGACTGAAACACTAAAGGTGGAGGAGTGTCCATATTCACCAAGGATATTCACACCTCCAGGCTAGTTGCCCAACACAATGCTTCTGAAATTCTCCAGGTGCAACTAACACTAGGTAAGACTGCAATCCAAATTGTAGCTTGCTACAGATCCCCCACCATGTTCCAAGATTCTCACTACACCTTTCTAAACATACTGGAAAATATTAACATACAACCAAACATCCTAATACTGGGTGATTTCAACTACCCTGCCATTAACTGGGAAAACTACTTGGGTACCAACTTCTTTTCCCAATGGTTCTTGGAATTCATAAATTCCAATGCCCTGGATCAACTAATCTATTGTTCCACCAGGGGCTCCAGTATCCTAGACCTGGTCATTACCAACATGGGAGATAGATGCTCCACATCAGTGGTCACCCCCTCATTGGTCAGGTCTGACTATAAGCAAATCACCCTTGACATCCACATCCCACCCCCACCCCCCAGTAAGGAAATCTCCTTAAAAAACTTCTCCAAAGCCAACTTCATGCTACTGAAGTCAGAAGTGACAAACTTCACGACACCCATGCAGATGGGATCTGAAATTTCGACTGCAGAATCCTACACTAAGTCAATGTGCGAACACATCCACTTGTGCATGAATCGTGTCATCCCAAAATAGAACCAAGATGCTCTTCTCCAAAAAAGGAAGCCAATCTGGTGGTCCTCTGCTATAAACAAACTATACAACAGAAGGAAGAAACTGTTGCAGAAAAGAGGAAAATCCCAGGATGCAAAAAAACTCCCTTACCAGCCTCAATAAGAAGCTGAGATCCTCATAAAATCCTCAAAAGCTAGTTATGAAAATAAAATTGCTGAAGATTCCAAAGACAACCACAAGGCATTCTATAGTACTTTTTCTTATTGTTTCTGTAGACTTGCATATCTGTGAAATCAGGGCCAGCCCTTTTCAACATACTATTGCTATCCACCACTTTTCTGGTCTATTCTAATCCTCCCCCTCCCCACAAGAACAATTGCAGCTTAATCAGGGCCAGCCCTTTTCATTATAACCTATAAACCTACTGATAGTCTTCCTTCATCTGTTGCCCGCTACGCTCCCCTCCCTTCCCCCAATTCCCTCCCACCCCCAGTGGTCCTACCTTTATTACAAACAGTAACCCTCCCTCCCTTCAACCTATAAAATCACCACACCTATACTTCCTCCTACAACTTTTAACTACTATCCCTCCTACTCAGCTAATATGTACAAGCACACCATACCTATAGTCACTGCATGCACATTCCTTGCATACATCACATCTTACCAAACCTCCACCATTCCTGCACTCAACCACTACCACTGTACCACGACACACACCACCACTCATATCCCAGCTCTACTCTACTACTCTCTCATCAGCTCAACAACCTTCCCAATACACCCTCTATATAGACTACAGACCACAGTACCTAAACTAAAAACAACCCCTCAACCTAACATAACCCTACCACCATACCTATTGCCCAGAGAACGCAATCCAAAAACTTCCCTTATAAGCAAGCATATACAGAAATTGATAAAACTAATAATCTCATCCATATCCAACCTAGCACTCAGTGGAGACATCCATCCTAACCCTGGTCCCTCTATCTCCAACCCCTCCCCTCATAATCAGACTACAAACCACATCTCCCAAATCACAGCCAATAGAAAGCCAACCAACCTCCTTCTGATAAGCCTAAATATTAGAAGTATATGCAACAAGGTGCTTGAATTCCATGCCACCATAGACTTCTACTCCCCTAATGTAGTGATCCTTAAAGAAACATGGTTAAAACCACACATTACTAATGAGCAAATCCTCCCTGCTGGTTACAATATACTAAGAGTAGACCGACTAAACAAAAAAGGAGGTGGTATAGCTATAATATTTAAGCAGCATCTAGACATCCAGATCTTAAAGTTAGCAGCTCCCCAAATAGGTAAGGAAGAAATAATATATGCCAACCTTAAAATAAACCAAAATAAAACCCTAAACATAATAGGTTGCTATTTCCCACCTGGCCGCAACATCCCTCCACTTGAAAACCTCCTCAGCTGGACTACCCCCCACCTACCCCAAGAAACTTTAATTCTAGGAGACTTCAACACTGACTGGCAATCCTGCTGTAGCAACCACCCAACCCATAATGTAAATCTTCATGGCTTCACCCAACTAGTCCAGTCACCTACTAGAATAAATAACTCCAACAAACACACTACCCTTGATTGGATACTAGTCAATAAGAGCCCCCAGTCATATATAACAGGCTGCTTATCTGACAGCCTCAGTGATCACTCCCCAACCCTCTTACTAAGAAAACACCTTTATAAAGCAAAACCCATCATCTACTGTCAAATACACAAAAAAACTAACTTCAACCCTCTCTCATTCAGCTCATCCCTAAAAGACTGTAACTGTCAACCTCTAAAATACCTCAAAGTAGATGACGCAGTTGACTACTTTAATAAAACATTCCTAAGCATCCTTAATTACCACGCCCCCATAAGACATTCCTGAACTAGAGCCCAACAATCCCCATGGCTACAAAAAAACACGAAGTCTGAAATGAAAAACAGGGATAAAGCATGGGACAACTGGCGCAAAACCAAAACCCCCTCTACTAGGCAAAAATTCCTAGAACTACGCAATAGAACCAAAAAGCTTATAAAACAGGACAAAATCCAATACTACAAGTCTGCCCTTACCTCCTCCCAACATAACCCCAAACAATTCTGGTCCTCATTAAACTCCATCCTCCACCCAGGTAAAGAAGTACACCCACTCCTAAGTTAACTTACTCCTCCGAAAATATTGCTACCTCTTTCAACAATCACTTCACACAAACCGTACTATCACTAGCTAGACAGCACAATCCCCCCATAAACCCACACCATCAACTAGAACTAACAATCTCCCAACTAGCTTCTCTTTCTCTCCTGTTCCTACCACCAAAATAAAACAACTACTAACTAAACTTAAAACCACCAGATTAGCAGCAGACAACCTCCCAGGTGAATACATTCAACTTGCAGCTGACACTCTAGCCTACCCCGTATCACTCTTAATAAACAGATCTCTGTCAGAAAGTTATGTTCCTACACTATGGAAAGTCTCACACATAATTCCCCTACACAAAGGAGGCCTCTCCACAGATCTAACCAATTACCGCCCCATAGCTATTCTCTCACCACTCTCCAAAATACTAGAGAGATGCATTCATTCTCAAGTCTCAGATCACCTCCTTGCTAACAACCTCCTCTCCAACACACAATATGGTTTCTGACCTAACCATAGCACCACCACCGCCTTACTCTCTTTCTCTAACACTATCCTACAAAATAGAAATGCAGGTTATCTCTCCTCAGCTACCTTCCTAGACCTCTCTAAAGCTTTTGATATGGCCCCACACAAACAACTCATCTCTCTTCTCAATAACCTATCCTTCTCTCAACCAGTCATCAACTGGTTTCAGAGTTACCTATCTGACCGCCAACAGGCAGTTGTTTGGCAGGACAACCTATCCCCCCAACTACCAGTCTCCATAGGAGTTCCCCAAGGGTCCATTCTGGGACCCCTACTCTTCTCTCTTTTCACCAATAATCTAGCCTCAGCCACAACACATGGCACACTCATACAATACGCAGATGACTCAACCATCATCTGCACAGCCCACTCCCTACCAGAACTGCAAAAAGTCACACAGGAAGCATTTTCTTCTATTGAAACTTGGTTATCCAATGCCCAACTAATACTCAACCCAAACAAAACAAAATTACTAATCTTCCAACCCAGCAAACTTACCCTAGACAGCTCTCACTTTAACATCACAGCAAAAGACAACACCACCATCCATCCTACAGAACACACCAAATTACTAGGCGTAGAAATAGACAATAAACTGAACTTTGACATTCACATTTCCATGACGATTAAAAAAGTGCACAAAAAACTAGGAGCATTATATAGAAATCAGCAACTACTTAACAAAGCAGCTAAAATTTCGGTAGCAAATTCTCATCTTATCTCTACCCTACTCTATGCCTCTCCAATATTTACTAACCTTAGACAATGTGATGTAAATAAGCTCGAAACCTGCTACAACAAAATCGTCAAATTCACCACAGGGGCTTCCTACCGTACTCACCACTGTCTCTCACTAGCAGAACTGGGCTGGCTAGAGCTCCCCCACCTCCTTCAATGGTACCCACTCACACTCGCCCACAAACTAATAAACCAGCCACTAAAAGTCCCATCCCTCCAGAATCTAATCCAACCCTACATAACCATGAGACCACTAAGATCCAACCACAAAAACCTCCTACAGGTCACAAGAGCCATTAACTCTTCTGGAGAAGCATTATTCTCCTGCACTGTAGCCAAACTCTGGAACTCCCTCCCATCCTCAATTACCTCTGTAACCTCTTGCACCCACTTTAAATCCTTACTAAAATCACACTTCAAAACTTGCCAGATATGCCCTTGCAACCCCCCCCCTCTAATACCATTCACTCCCCCCACCCACTACCACTCTCAGCCCCCTATCAACAACCTACTCTTAGCAAGCTTGGCTACTCATGTTCCCAGCTACCTACCACATAATACTAACTTCTTGTAGCAACAACTGCTAATGGCTATTATGTAACTCAAAAACAGTTTGTATCAATTGTTCACTGATGAATCTCAACTACATTTTAACCATGTTTACTATATGTCACCATATTTTAAAATTGTACTATGCTCTACAGTTGTTTTACATCTGTTTTCTTCTTGTCTTGCGTCCTTAACTGGACTAATTTCTATATTTAAATGCTATGTTTTTTGAACTGTATAATGCAAATAATAATGTGGAGCTTTTCTCCCTGGGCCTCTGCTGAAAACGGACCTGTGTCCAGTCAGACTCTCCCGGTTAACAAATGTAAATAAATAAATAATAAATAAGAATCTAAATGGCAATGCTCAGATCTGCTCTGAGCTACAACAGAATGGCATTAAATATACTGATCCCAAGGATATTGCCAATATCCTGGCAGATCAATTTAGTGCCAAATTCACCCCCCTCTCACCCCCTAAAGGGCCCATCTCAGTACCAAAAGATTGCCAAATTCGGTAATCACTGCCACACAGGTAGAAACAACACTCTCCAAAGCTAAGAATACAGCATCCATGGGACCAGATGACATTCCAGGCTGTGTACTACATGAACTACAAAATGAACTGGCACCCCACCTAAGTGTCATGTTTAATCATAGCCTCACCTCAGGCTTCGTGCCCACTGAGTGGCGCACAGCTACAGTTATCCCACTCCACAAAAGGGGATCCGCCTTGGATCCCAGGAACTACAGTCCCATCAGTCTGACAAGCTTGATCTGCAAGGGCATGGAACACATTTTCATGGAACTTATAAACAAAGACATTGGCAACCTTCAAACACTGGACCCCACCCAGTTTGGGTTTGTGAAGGGCCGATCTTGTCTCCTGAATCTGATTGACTTCTTTGAATCAGTCTCCAGGGCTGTGGACCAGGGTAAGGCAGTCCACACAGCCTATCTGGACATCCCCAAGGCCTTCAACACCATCCCCCACTCTGGAATCATTGATAAACTTACTAAGCTGGGCATAAATCCCTATGTCACTCGATGGGTTGCCAACTGGCTTACTGACAGAACCCAGACTGTAAAAGTAGCCGACTCCAAATCCAGCTCCAGACAAGTGACAAGTGGAGTGCCTCAGGGTTCAGTCCTGGGACTACTCTTGTTTTGCATCTACTTCTCGGAAGTACAGGCCAACACTAAGGGACTCTGGCTAACAAAGTTTGCAGATGACTGCAAACTGAGAGCCATTATTGAATCCCCAAATGATGTGGATATTCTACAAAAGGGCCTTACAGAAACAGATGTCTGGTGCCAGAGCCATGGGCTCAAGATTAATGCCAAGAAATGTATAGTTATCCCCTTTGGAAAAAAACATGTACCCATGAATTACCACATAGGTGGCAGGACACTAAACATCGAAAGTGTGATGAGAGACTTAAGGACACAGGTGGACAGTGGTCTCACTTTCGATAACCACATCACCACAACAGTCAGGAAATCCTTCTATGTGGCACACCTCATCACTAAGGGCTTTGCATCTAGAAAAAAGGAGGTCATTGTCCCACTGTACTCATCCCTCATTAGACCCATTATAGAGTATAATGCTCCATTTGGTATGTACCTCACAAGACATCTGCAACAGCTGGAAAGGCCACAGAAATACCTCACTAAAATAATCACAGGCCTAAAGCAGATGCCATATGCTGACCGTCTAAAAAAACTCCAGCTATACTCTGTGGCATATCGTCTACTCAGAGGCGATCTCTGCTTAATATACAAGGCCATGTCAGCTGTTGGACAATCTCCATTTAATCTCCATTTAAAGAAATCCCAAGCCCTCAGAGCTACACGCTCCAGGGATCTAAACCTTGTCATCACAATGAACAAAACATACTGGAGGGATAGGTTCCTGACCCAGTGACTCCCCATACTCTGGATTAGAATGCTCATACATGTCAAGCAGAGCGCCTCATTGACCCTCTTCAAAAGGAACCTTGATGATTGGATGGGAGATAGGAAATTCACCCCGGGGATCATGTCAGTTGCCCTGCTAGACAGGGGTCCAGAGAAGTAAATATTGTGGGAAGAAATATCCAGGGAATTGTTATGGCTAGGCTTTCATAGACCCTAGGGCCAATAGCTTAGTACCAACCTATGAACCAATGTGGACAGCCATCATGTATTGTCCATCTGGTGTCCGGAAATACACATTTGTCTGGCAGGGGGGTCTACATCTATCAGGCACATGTACACATTCTGCAAACATCTGGGTACTGCAGATGTCAGACACCTGTGAGGAGGTCACCCTACAACACATATGCACTGTTCTCTGTTATTGTTTAGCTCAGATGTTCCAGGAATGTCCACATGCACTTGTAGTAGCACTCACCTATTTGTGGGATGTAGGCTGGATGACAGGGTACTGTAATGCTGCCCATACAGGACACCCAGCAGTCGATGGCAGTGATGTGTGTGGACACATAACAACAGAGTCTTTCACAGCAGTCAGGCCATTTCTGGTATTCCTGGTACCATACGAGTTTGCTAGGCTATGGGGCCTGAGCAATCACATGCCTAGGCCACATGTTATCCCATGTGTATGCAAGGCAGCAGCTGATGTCCCAATCCAACAAAGACCTAGGTGGTATCCCTAGTGTGTATGTGCTGTTAACCATCCAGTTGACCAGGTTATGTCTGCAAAGGTGTAGGTAGCTACCCTGCCCGATGTGGACAGGGTGCTCATTCCACTGCAGGGTGATTGTGTGGGACACACATTTGAGCTGCCAATTAAGCCAGTTCAGGTCACTCACCAGGTGGAGGTTGTGTGTGTGTGTGTGTGTGTGTGTGTGTGTGTGTGTGTGTGTGTGTGTGTGTGTGTGTTAGCAGAGTGGAACATGACTTGCACTCATGCAGCAGTCCCAGCAATGTGGATTCCATGAATGCCTGGCATGCCAGAGTGAGGTCACTCCTGAGGAGTATGTATGACACCAAGTAGAGGGTTGGCCTTATAGCATATAGCTGTATGGTAGATGTTTGATGGCCTGCCATTCCCTGGCGGGAACCTCTGTGATGTCACCAGCTGCTGCATGTGCTGTGTAATGTGAATGATGAACAGAGAATTATGCACATTAATGGTCCTCATTGGGTGGAGCATGAAACATCAGGATCAGGGGGCCAATGCATGTTGTAATGCCAATATGTTGCCGATACCCACACACATACTGTGCTGATAGATGGAAGGGGTATGATGTGGGTGTTAGTGGTGGATAGTGCTGGCAAAAGTGGATGTGTAGGGTCTGTACATAATGGTGAAAATTTATGTTGTCCTGTGATGTGTTTCCCTGTTCATGTCTTTCAGGTGGGATGTACCAGAGATGGAACCTGTTCTCAGAAGTGGAGACCGCTGCAGTCATTGATGTCCTCAGACTCCATCACCGGGTACTGTTGGGAAGCAGCCAACAAATCATGCAACAATGCACTGCCCTGTGGGCAGAACTGGCAGCAACAGTCAACAATGTGGGCCACTGGGACAGGAGCTATGAACAGGTCTGACACAGTGCCACAGACATCATACACAATGTACATCAAAGGAGTGCAGCCATGGCCAGGGACCATGCTGGTACAGGTGGATGGCCTGCTACTCAAGCACCACTCTCAGCCACTGAGGAGTTCCTTGCAAACATTGGTTCAGCCACTGCCTCCCAGGAAACCATGACTGCATATGTCATGGAAGTGGGTGGCACAGATTCCACAGCTGAGAAGTGTCCAGTTAAAGCCCCAGTGGGCATCACGGTAATACTGTAGCATTCATAGTGGCAGCCTTTGCATACTTGTATGCATATGTCAGGTCAGTCTGCATTTGTGGGTGGGGATTTGTAATGCACACATGTGCACACATATTGTGAATGTCAGCAATTTGGATAGTATCACAGCTTGTAGTGTACATATTCATAAATGCACATATTATTCTGTACCAATGCCACATGTGTGTGTGCTGACAATAACTCTCCCCCACAACCCCATAGGTCCCTTTGGTGTGGTTGGGGAACATCGACCTGAAGCCAGTGAGTGCGGAACTCTCATGTTCTGGATAACCTATACCCTAGACATGATAAGGACAGCCAGTTTCACATGCACACAACTGTTAAGCTTAGCCATATTGCAATATGAGCATGTTCACTTGTGGTGGGGTTCACTGCAGTGCATCACATTATTCATCACAGGAGCCTATTTGCAGGAGCTGTAACATATTGGCACATACTTTTGTGTAGGCATAGCCATTGTGCTATACAGGGGTACATTAGTAGTGTGTCCATGGATGCACTGTGTGTTAGGTGAAGGTCCATCACATACCCTCACTTCTCATGTATGTCACAGGTGTATAGTGGTAGCAACATTAACCAAACGTAGCTACACTGCATATTGTTGAGGGTCTGTCCAGAGTGTATATTTTGTGGTCTGATTATGTGTCGTGCATGTCATCAGTCAGAATGTGTGGTCTGCATAATGCCTTTGTGGCGCTCCAACTGTGTGTGTGTGTGTGTGTGTGTGTGTGTGTGTGTGTGTGTGTGTGTGTGTGTGTGTGTGTGTGTGTGTGTGTGTGTCAGCAAACATTATAGTGCAGGAAGTAAGTTACCTATGTTGTCTTCCCCTCACAGTTGAACATGGAGGTTGGGGTCTCTCCCCCTCACAACCTGATGTCATTGTCTCATTGTACTCTGATGATGATGGTGCCCATAGTGAGGCACAGGTGTGGTTGTTGGTGGCTGAATCTGTACCATTGGTTGACATCCCACTTCCACCCCCAATATCCCTGCACATGGTCAGTATGCCCACACATACTCAGTCTCCAGCAGTCACAGATATTGGACAGTTGGAGGGTGGTGGCATCAAACAGGGTAGTGTGACGACTATGGCATCTGGGACTGTAGACACTCACCATAGCCAGAGAGCTGATGAGGTCCCACACAGGCAGATTGACAGATTGCTCGAAGGAGGACTGCTGCCCATCTAGCCCCTGTCAAAGGTGTCACAGCATGTGTCACCCAATGCATGTTTTGGTCTGTCATGGAGGCACAGGCACATTGTGAACAGTACACCAGATGGATGGTCAGGGTCATGGATGCAATACTTCCTGGCATGTGTGATAACCTCCATGGCATTGGTGATGCTGTACGTCATTTCACTGATGTCATGGATAGATGGTGGGGTGAGACATTGTCAGTCCTTAACCATGCGATGTCTGTGCTTGAACATGTGGTGGGAGTAGGGCGTTGGACACGTGGACGTAGGTCAGCAACAATATCAGCTGAGATCCCACGTGGCCATGCACTATTGAAGGGAGGGTGCTATCCACACCACAATGTAGCAGGCCATGGGCATGTGGTCCTGGCCATTCCTGTGAGGGACATGGACCCAGCAGACAGTGGTCACTATCAGGAAGTAGTACCACATCTGGCCTTGGGCATGGTTGTGTCACTGACACTCCTGGCAGGACCAGTTCCCGTGAACGTGGCCAGAGATGGTGAACTGTAAATCCTGCCATCTACTGTCCATGGCTGTCCAACATACCTCCATGTAGAGCTAGCACATGACTTGACTGTGTGCATACGCACACTCACAGATCACTATCACATGCAGCTCACCACCAGACACACACAGTTCCTCCCCATGGCCCAGCTGAACACCACCCCTCCAGACCCACACAGACATGATGTCAACTGTATGGTCCAGCCTAGGCCTTTGGCAACCCCACACCACACCCTGTGCATGTGATGATACCTGTACCACATCCCTGTTATCCATAACATCGATGCAGGCACATGCTAATATGTGTCTGATGTTCAGGGTGAATATAGTACAGGTAATGCCAGTGTGTAGTATACTACTGTTATGCTGTGTAAGGTGCTGTTTGCTGGCAATTGTCGTGGATACACATAGAAGTGTATGTACCTTTGTGCCATGATGTTTTATTGCTGTTAGTATTGCTGGTGAACTGTTGTCTCACAGACCTTATTCTGTTTCTGTTCCAAGTGTCTGTCGTATGTCCTGGGGAGCTGCTGCCATTACTGAAGCTGAGTATGGCAGAGTGGAAACACATTTCATTGTCAAGGTATGGCTGTATATGTGCATGTTTACTTAGGTGCATATGCATGCAACAGTGTGTGAGGGACAATGGGGGCAGACAGCGTAACCTTCCATGCATACCCCTTGACACAGCCAGCTAACCTTCATACATGTCACCTGTGTGTTCCGTAGCTTCACAGGTTCATAGATAGAGAGAAGGTTACTAGAGTACTGGCCCTGGTTCCCTTACAAGCCTAGCCATTTTTTCATCTTCAACAGAATCATCACTCAGCACCTGTTGCCCCTGTAATTGCTGGACATAGGTTGAACCCCAGGGACATATGTTGTTTTCCTATCCACTCAACCTTGATTCAGTTGATGAGGGTATGCATGGTACTGTGTTTGACATGTTTGAGAGTGTAGTCCTGACAGATGACAGTCTCTGGGAGCTAAACCTGACTCTCCAGCATGTATTTCTGCTCTGTCATATGCGATGCAGGCCTATCATGCTGGTAATGTGCATAACGTTATACTCTCATATATGGGGCAGCTGTTGAAGGGCTGAGCACAACATTGCCATCTAGGCATGCCACAGACACATGTGGACAACCCGACCAATAACCAGTGGGGCAGTACTGATTACAGGCTGTCTACATGGAACAGGTGTTGAAGTCCATGGCTGACCTTTGTCGGTGTTAACATAGCCTTTACAGTTTCTGCAGATGTCTGCACAGGTGCATAGCATACCGGCCATGCTGCTAATGTATTGTACTGATTGAGGACTATTCAGAGGTAATGTCCACCTTTTGTCTGAATGCGGTCCCTTTGTTTATGTGATGAACCACATAAAAGCTTTTTATGACTACTGCCACTGCTTGCTGCCTGAATGCAACATTGTTGGCATCCTGAGTACCCAGGTCTGTCATCACAGTCTGTGTGTTTATGGGGTTGCTGCTGATGTGGGGAATACTGGGACCATGTCCTTTCTGCATGGTATGCTTACACTGTGGTCTGCATTTAGCATGAGGCCAGGACCTTGGCACCATTCCATACCCACTGTATGGCCCATTGCAGTGTGTTAACAGCAGTTTGTGGCTCAATGACAGACTGCACAGTACTTACAGTTGACATGGCCTTAGGCAGTACCTACATATTTGGGTGGTGGCAGTTAGTATTCATGCCTATATTCATGTGCATCATTGGGGGCAGCAGGTACTCACAGGGCCTTCACATGTGTACATATTGCACACACATAGGTGACACAGATTGTGGTTGCCACCTTATCAAATGTGGACTGTGGTACATGTCTTGTAGTAACGTGACATTTGGTAGGATATACCATACTCACAGCAAGTGCAACACACAGGACTTCCTTTGTGGTGCTACTATGACACCTTCTTTGTATGACATTACCTTAGCTTACGCTATTTGTCATAACATTAAGGTATTTCTGATGTACAATAACTGCTCTATGCAATTAGTAGACAACTTTATTACATTTTTGTTTTCCTACACTGTCAGGACCTCTGTATTGTTTCAGTTGTCATCACAGGTCACACCTTGCCAAACATGGAATGCAACCTGCAGGGTGGTACAGATGGTGGCCATAGCTCTGACCACTGCGGATGTCTGCAGAATGTCCTGATGTTTGCCACATATATTTTTTCCATTTGTCATAACATTGTGGTTTTCTGGTAAATTGTTGGAAAATCATGACAGACTAACATTACAGATGAATGACGGATATTGTCATGTCACAACATATACCCTTTGGAAAGTGCATTTAAATGCACAACCTGTTCTGGTATCTACTTTCCATGCATGTCAGAGCAATATTTGAAGGTTGTACTCAATGTTTGACCTTTGCTCCACTTTTCTCTATGGCTTTAACCAGATGTCTTTCTGTGGGGGTTGGAGAGGTATGCTGGTGGTCATAACACAGTTAGACTGCTGCAAGGGGATATACATACATGCACACACACACACCCACTCATGACCTGCCCTTGTTGACAGTAGAACCTCTACCTGTGTAGGTTTATATACAATACTGCTATATACATAACACAAGCACCACAGAGCTACAATAGTGTTGCAGTGTCTGCCACTACTATTCAGGTAGGTGACAATTTCAGGGTCTGTTAGGATTGCCAATGGGGGGTTCACATGCCCTTAACATGGTAGAGCCATCACAAACACACACACACACAGCTGCATGGGTATATGCATTGAAACAAAAATGCACACAGAGTTGACACATTTCCTACCTATTTTGTTATGTACACTACAGACTGACATGACTATTGCATGCATCACAGTGCCTTTGTGTTAGAAAATGTGTAACTGTGCTTCAAAGGTGGATGACATCTGTAGGGACCCTGTCTATGTTGGCAATAGGGGAGTTAACAGGGTGGAACAGGCACACAAAAATGGTATAACCATCGCATACACCCAGTTAAGATAGCCACAAGGAATATGCATACAGACACACATACACTCACACAGTTGTCAATAGTCAGATTAGAACAACTAACTATCCTCCTGTATGTACCATAGTTCTACGTACATATTATATTGGTCATGGAGATTATATGCCAGGGACATAACTCACAACCTCTTATGCCAATTAATCTTCGGAATGCTTTCATGAATGGTGAGATAAATCACCCAAAATAGGGTCTGTTCTCACATATTGCTCTTACAAACCAGCACAAGTGATAGGGTAACAGATTTTGCATCAGCATGATGTTTCAGATGAGTATGATGTCTGAAGTTGTCATGTTTGTCATTATGGCAACTATCACATAATTGCAGATGATTTGTCATAATACCCCATTGGTATGAGACACGGACCACGTATATGTTGCAAACATCTGGACATTCTGCATGCCTGTAGAGTTTGACATGGTGCATCTAAGGTGGATAACATCAACAGGCTGTCTAAAGAACTGCCATTGGGAGGGGGTCAACAGGCCTTAAAATGGTATAACCAACACACACAGGGGATATACTTCAAACACAAATACATACACGCATATTCAGTAGTATAGTTGTCTGTATTGAGATTCAAACCTCTACCTACCTATACTGCTGTCTACTTATCGCATGTGCCCAGAGCTTAAATGCCTCGCCAGTGTCCAGCAGTGGATCTAAGGTGGATGACATGAACAGGCTCTGTAAAGTAATGCAATGGGGGTGTCACCAGGGTGGAACAGGCCTCAAAAAGGTATAACACACACACACACACACACACACACACACACACACACACACACACACACACACACACACACACACACACACACACGGCAGGTGATGTGAGATTACAACACCTACCTCACTACTATTACACAATGGAGCTCACATTCGTACTGGCATGTTCCAGTGGTTGCAAACGGTGTGCAAATGTCTGCATCAGGACATCACTCTATGCCTTTTGGGGTGTCTGTCTCTCTATGCATCTCTCTCTCTCTCTCTCTCTCTCTCTCTCTCGCTCTGTCTGTCTCCCCCCCCCCCCCGTCTCTGCCTGTCTATAATTGATATATTTGTATATGTTAGTTTTTTATATATATATATATATATATATATATATATATATATATATATATATATATATATATATACATACACACACACACACACACACACACACACACACACACACACACACACACACACATCTACCACACTTAACAGATGCATATATATCACATATGAGCCACCTCCAGGTAGCTGTGGGTAATCCTGTCTGATGGGGGTGGGGGGAGACAATTAAGGTGTATATAGTTGTCTGTATGCAAAAAAAATATCTGGACAACATAGTTGTATAGTTAGATGTGGGTTTAGATGGGCTGTAATTATCTAAGTGTTGGAGCATGCCCAGTATGACCTTCAATAGTAGGAGGTTGACTCCATTCCAGAGGTAGCTGTAGTCCAGTCCAGGATTTTGTTTGCTAAAGCTGAATGGCTGATGAACCTGTGTAAACAGTAGCACCTCTGTGATATACTGTGTGAGGAATCTCCTGGCTATGTGCTGTCCTTACTAACCAAGTAATTTCCTGGTGTAGGTACAGAGTACATTGGACTGAGCTGGGTTTTCCATAATATGTGTGGTATATTCTGCATAGAGCTGTGGTTTCCTGGTATGTAAGTAGCAGATCATTATACAGTAATGTGAGGGAGCACTGATGTACATTTGTTTACTGACTCCATACACTGCAAGGAACTATGTTACTGCAGAAATTGTTCTAGTGTGCACATTCTGTTTGCCTGACCAGTGGTTCCCCTTCACCTTATATGTATCTCCTTGTCCTTCTGTAGTCCAGTCACAGCCTTTGTCCACAGTTGCTGCTGTTATGTATTTGTAGTTACAGTGTGAGCAGGGTAGAAGTTGTAGCATCACTCACAGGGTTACATACTTCACACCTCTGACTGTACTTGTTTAGCAGGTTGTCCATCATTGTGCCCCATACAACTGCTGTGGTCCTCAGGTGGTTTGTGTTGCACTATTATTCTATGGCTACAGGTTGGCAATAGCTCTCAAACTCTTACAGACAGACATCTGGACAGGCCCATATATAACAGTCAGACACAGGCCCAGGCTCTTAATGTTACTCTTCCAAACATTCACAGTTGGTACAGCAGTTTTGTACTAGCTTGCATTTACTTATGGGTATGACATCTGCATCTCACCTGTCTGTCATTGCTGTTTTCAAATCAACCTTTATTGGTTTGCCAATAGTTTTGCAGGCAAATGCAATGTTATGACAAGCAGAACAGATATATGAGGTATACGTGTGGACATTCCAGGGTGTGCCCACTGACTTGTTGTCAGTACTGATGCAGTGATGTGGCAGCCTTTATATCCTGGCACTTGAATGACTTGTCACAACCTGCTGTTGTACTAGGCAGTGTGTAGGTTACTCAGACCTGTGTACTGTGCATATGTGTGGCCTCCTGTCTCTCCATTGTCCAGGTTTCCTGCAGTAACAAATTTTGAGTTCTGGCCAGTGTCTACAACTCCTATTGTTGGTGTAGCTGACATGCGAAATAGCTGTCACAGCCAGTCTCGAACCATGGACTCTGAAAGCTACAGTACTGTACTTAGACCACTAAGCCACAACAGCCATGGTAAGTCCTGTTTACTTGCAGACACTATTAACCACAAACATACATAGCACATTGATTCCTGCATATTATAGAAATGGAACAAGTTATCAAGCTGATTGTGACAGCCCTGGGAATGTGTGGCCTGCTGCTATCACCTTACAGACATAAATGTTACTGCAGTTCTATGTGGACACAGGTGTGTTGAGGGGAGGGGGAATACCTCTCAACTGTACACATCTTCATAGACTGTGCAGATGTGGTTGTATGGCAAATAATAGTGAAATCATTAAAGACTGAGGTTAGAAAGTAATGACAGATATTTCAGTTTCAGACTTCTTACCCTTCAGAGAATTCATACTACTGCAACAGCTGTTATTCTATCAACTTCTTATGTTTATAAGAGCAGTATTTACAACATGTCCCTGTTTTGGGGCCATTGACCCACATTTCTTTATTGCTTTGTACAGAGTTCTTGCTGTAAGAGGTTTAGAGCTATGTATGGGACTCCAACATTGATGTCCATGCATTTGCCCTTTGACCCTGCTGTTAGTAAGTCCCTCACATAGTGCAGTGGATTTTGCTGGCTTAGGCCCTACTGCATATTGTGGGTCAGTATTTGAGTGAGAGTTCCTGTTGCCCCACATAGCTGTCCATTGTCTGCTGCTATCCTGATAACCCACTCCATTCCCAGGCATACATGCAGCAATGCCGTACATATGCACCACAGTCTACTACCCCATTCATTTACTGGTAATAAGAGTGACTTCCTTTGTGCCAGGAGCAGGTGAGAGGACAGTACAGTGCTTCAGGGCTGACTCTGTTGGATGCAGGCAGTACACGGCCTATACATGGTAAGATATAGGTAGTGTGATATGGCTGGCATCCATTTTACTGTATGTACATGAGTCGGAGTGAGGTGTCAGTCCCTGGTCCTTTAGGGTGTCAGTGTATGTGCTATGTGTTGCCTCTTTTTCAAGGCCAGGGTGTACTGGGCACACCTATGTCTGTCTACAGGGACAGGCTGAGGAGGTCCCTCCTCTGAGTCCCTCTGTGCCTGTGGAGACCTTGGCAATGGTGGGGGGCTGTGTCCCCCTTCCCTGTGATGTTCCTGCTGCAGCTGTTTCCTCAGGATCATATTGTGTAGCATGGCTGATACTATGAACATGTGTGCACATGTGGCTGGAGAGTACTGGAGGATTCCAGCAGATATGTCAAGGCAGAGGAACGGTGACTTGAGCAGCCCAAACACATGCTCTACAATGTTCCTAGTTTGTGAGTGTGCCTCATTATGGCATTCTTCAATGGGTGTGTGTGCATTTCTGATGGGTGTCATCATCCACAGTTCCAGTGCTTAACCAGCATCCCCCACTAGATGGCTGTATGGGATGTCCCCCTGGCAAATGCCTGGTACAACAATGAGGCATACCAGATGTGGGAGTAGTGATAACTGCCAGGGCTGCCAGCACACACACTGATGATAATGTCCTGCTCATTGCACATAACCTGGCAGTTGATGGATTGATAGCTCTTGCGGTTGACATAGACTCTACCCTCCTCACCGGGTGGTGCTTTGATGTGCACATGAGTGCAATCTATGGCACCCGGTACCTCTGGATAGTGGCATACTTGGTGAAACAGATGCATATTGGCAGTTCTCTCCTTGGGTGTTGGGGAAATAAATGTGCTCACTGGCATTTATTAGCATGACATCCAGGAACTGGTGGAGTGCCCTGGATGTGGATGCCTGTGAGATCTCCATGATGTCCCCAGTAGGTCTTTGGAAAGTACCTGTAGCTAGTATCCTTAAGGCTGCACACATCTTTGTTTCCAATGGGATGTGTTCCCTTCTGTTGGTTATGGGTCTTAGGTGAGGGCGGCAGATCTCGGTGAGTTGCTGTAGTATGTCCCTGTTCACCCTGTAGTGCTCTTCTATCTCCAGCTCATGTAGCCCCTGAAACACTCTTCTCCTCAGTCTGGCCCAGTTGTCAGAATCATCCTCATCACTGCCCTCAGCCTGTAGCATGTAAAGATATAGCCAAGCAGCAACAGCCCCTATCATTTTGTCAGTTAAAATTCCCAAGTGTATACTCCAATGGAGCAGAGTATGAGGGAAAATCAGACTGAAGAATGTTTGCATACTTTATACTGGTGTGCTGCAGATGCAGGCTGTGTGATTGGGTGACTATGATACATTTGACCTGCCAGCTACTTTATTGAGGGGTTTGAATGGGCCACTGTGAGTGGCAGAGGGCTTATTAGTCATTTATAGTTGATTGCTTTTTCTCAGCTATATCTTTTTATTTTTATTTTTTTTCATTTTCCTCAACTTCTAAGCCCCATGGCACTCTGCACAAACCTATGGAGCTAGTGTCAACATTGCTGGGCAGAAAGAGCCCTCCCCTGTACATGAGCATGCTCAGCATTTCTTTAACCAGCTAAGCACAGATTAACAGCCTCAGACACCCCCCCCCCCGCTTAGCTGTGCTTAGCTGAGCACAAACAGGAGCCGCTGAGTAACAACATGCTTACACAAACCATGAGACAGCCCCTTTTATGTCACTGCCTCTTCTGCCTACATTACCACGTTATAGCCCTTACACAGTTAAGTACCTGTGGACAGGGTGGCCCATTTGCTGTTCAGTAAACTTAGCTTATTTACATACACCTAATTGAGTATACCCTAGTTACTGCACTACACCAGAGCCTATGTCCTTAGCAACCATTATAACCTGCCATTGTATGACTCTGCCTACTAGCTAATATAATGGGCAACTTCAATATAACTTTATATCTCATATTTTGCTATTTTAATTTTTATTTTATGATCGTCCAGGAAAGTAAATAATGTGGGAAGAAATAGCCAGGGAATTGTTATGGCTAGGCTTGTATAGGCCCTAGGGCTGATAGCCTAGTACCAACCTATGAACCTATCTATAATGTTTGCATGTCACTGTGCAGCACTTAAACATGTCATGTGTTAAAAAAAACCTTTGATTTTTCATTAATTGCATCAGTTTTAAATGCCAATGGCCATAGTTTCGCCCATTGGCATGCCTACTGCACCTAATACATGCTTTTATTTGAGTTGTCATGGCCCCTTTTTTTTTATTTTTACATTCCGGTACATGGTTAGCAAGTGCATAGATTTCTCCTGCAGACAGGGCTCCTACACAGATGCCTGTCTGTTTCCTGGAATGCAAATTCACCTAATTTGCAGGGTTTTCACCAACAAATGAGGTGATTTGCATTATGCGGTAACCTCCATGTCTGGACAATGCTGGAAGGCTCCTGCACGCCCCCAGCCTTGTTTCCTGGATTGCTTGGCCTCCTGACTTCATGTTCGGGCCACAGCACTATTCCTATATGGAGAATTACTCCGTGTAGGGCTTATTGAATTACCCATATAGTGAAGAAGAGCCAACCTGGAGGTCCTCCCCTCAAAGACCCATAGATAAAGTCCATTTTGTTGTAAAAGGAGAATTCCATCCAAGAACTATTGCAGAATCTGAATTGCATATTTTGTCTTGTAGTATCCTATGGTTTAAAAATATAAATACTAGGTTCATAGGTACACACTAGTCTGGCTGGCTTTGTGGTCCATTTAAAGCTAAGCCAATTTCACTTAAATGTGAGAATCAAACCTGTATCTTGTATCTGTTAGGTAAATACCTTCAACATTATATCAAAAAAAAAAAAAAAAAAAAGAAAAAAACATGGATCCACAAATCTTTTAATATTAATATAGCACTCATAATCAAAACTGTTTGTACACACTACTAAACACTTTTGTCCAGATCCACCATACTTCATCAGAGTTGTACACAAAGAAAGGCACCAGCATTAAATAACTATTTCAGTTAACAAATTAATTCAAACCAGCCAATCCCTATGAATCCCTATAAACAGGACTCCCTTAAAGGTATATTACTAAATGTCCTATTATGCAAACAAAATATTAAGAACATTGTTAAATAATTCATCTTTTTTAACATTCTATACACGTGAACGTCTTAAATCTCTAATCAAATGCTCCTTTTTAAACCATTTTGAACAAAATAATAAATTAATAAAAATGAAACTAAACACTTTTCTAAAAATATATATATTTTTGTCTCTCCAATCACACACATCTATAAGTTGTCTGCTTCCTCTTAGAATAATTGGAACCCTAACATTAACACTGGTTAGTCCTCATCGTCAGGATACTCAAAATAGAAATATTGTTGTACCATAGAGGTATTCAGCCTCAATTGCCAAACTAATTCTTTAACGTCAAGTGTGTTCTCTGTGTCTCACCCCCTAATGTTCATCACTACTTTATCGTTGACAAAAATCAAAAATCTTTTGTATGTTTCACATTGTGAACAATGCCTGCTAATGGCATTAGTAGATTTCTGCTTCTTAATGTCATACAAGTGTTCTTTTATTCTTTCTTTCAACTTTCTTTTGGTTTTACCCACTTAGAACGCATTACAGCCTGTGCAGGTAGACAAATATACCACCCCAGAACTGGAACTGTCACGATTACATCTCCTTGGACAAGCAATAGTCCTAGCATAGCCATCTACCATGACATAAGGTTGTTCATGGATAAACCTGCAATAGTGCAGGTCTTAATGACAACATTTCTATTTTGCATATCCTGAGGAAGAGTGCTAACCAGTGTTTATCTTAGGGTTCCAATTATTCTAAGAGGAAGCAGACAGCTTAGAGATATATGTGATCAGAGAGACAAAAATATATATATTTTTAGAAAAGTGTTTAGTTTTATTTTTACTAATTTATTATTTTGTTCAAAATGTTTTAAAAGTGTGTATTTGATTACAAACGACATTTAAGATGTTCAGATTTATAGAATGATGTAAAAAGATGAATTATTTAGCAATGTACTTACTATTTTGTTAGTATAATGGGGCATTTGGTAATATACCTTTATGGCAGTTCTGTTTGTTTGTTTGTAGGGCTTTGTATGGATTGGCTGGTTTGAAATAATTAGTTAATCGAACTAGTTATTTAATGCTGTTACCTTTGGTTGTGTACAATTCTGATGAAGTCTGGTAGATCCAGATGAAAGTGCTTAGTAGTGTATACCAACAGTTTTTAATTGCTTTATTTTTCTGATTGTAAGTGCTATATTAATATTAAAAGATTTGTGGATTATTTTGTTTTATGTCATATGGATTTGGTACCTTAATCATTATGCCAACCTCCAACTAGGTCTTCATGGTTCACTTGGAGTATGGCTGGAAAATGGATGTCGAATTGTAATACTCTCCTGCTAAAGGGATTTTCTTACGTCAGCAAAAGATCTTTTTTGTAAAATTTCTGCAGGTAAATCTTAAAAAAGAACTTATAGGAACTTGATTAAAGCAACATTTCCTTTATTTGAGCAGAAGAAAGAACAGGGTTGCATTCTACGATGCACCATAACTTAATTATTACTGGTCTATTATAACCAGCTCTAGGAGGATCTACTCTAAGAATAATGTCAGGATCTATATTCATTAAACTATTGCTATAAACTTCTCTTCCAAACACATAAAAATAACTTTAACAGTATCTGCTAAAGGCTTGTTGAAATCCAGTTTCTCCAGAATTCTAGTAATCCTAATATTGTATTTTCTTCAGCTACAGTGTAAGTCTGACAATTTGTTATTTAAATCAGAAATCATATAATGTATGTAATGTAGGGTTATCTGCCACAATGGCATCTTGCCTAATGGAAAGATCTGCAAAATCTGATTCTAACTGGAAATCGATTCTTTCATTTAACTATCTTAGCTTTTTGATCAGCAAGTAAATACTTAATTTGAGCTAATTCATCAGACATTTTTGACAAAACCTTAACTTCAACATTCAACGTATCTAGTTTATTTAGAATTGTTGAACTGAAACTGGCATATCTAAATCAGACAGAGCAGCTACTTTTCCAGATTTATTTGCAAGATAAACATCTGCTGTACTCAAACTGTTTGATTTATCATTAGAGTACCTGTTCTCAAGGAATACAGGTAGAGGTGCTTAGGTTTGGATTTAAACATTGTTCTGTGGCTTATATCAGAACAGAATATTTCATTACATCTTTTTGGTCCTTGGCAGCAGTCATCCATTTCAGTTTGTCTGACAGTAGAAACAGTCACTGAAACAAAGTATTGCAGAATTCTTCCTTGAAAGAGATTCACTCCAACTGAATCTGAAGAAGGCTGAAATAGTGTCAGAATATCTAGTTCAGGTTCTGAGTCTGAGCAATATGTTTACTGGATTTAATCAGTGACCAAAGATTTTATTCTTTGATTTTGCTGACACTGCTGTTGGCATGGTTTATATTGAAGTTTCTTTTCTTCTGTTGCATATTTAAACAGTGTTTATTTGGATACTGATAATACTTCAAACAGCGGACCCATTACTTAATAGCTTTGATATGAGTGGTTATTGTCAGATGAGAAGAAAAAGGACTGTGAGTTAACTTAGGAGCCTTGTCTGGAACAGGAAACATAAGCATTAATTCAAACTGTCACGAATTAGCAACACTCTTACATATTAAACTTAATATGAATAAGAAGCTGGCAGAGGAGAAAAATAAATAATGCAAAATCTAACTTTTTACCATAAGATGCAGACCAAAACAATACAGACTTAACTGCGTATTCAGAATTGCTATGATTTGCTGTGACACTTACACAAGCATCATCATGTTACTCCTGCAACTCCCCTACAGGATAACTTTGTCAGAATATCTAGTTCAGGTTCTGAGTCTGAGCAATATGTTTGCTGGATTTAATCAGTGACCAAAGATTTTATTCTTTGATTTTGCTGACACTGTTGTTGGCATGGTTTATATTGAAGTTTCTTTTCTTCTGTTGCATATTTAAACAGTGTTTATGTGGATACTGATAATACTTCAAACAGCGGACCCATTACTTAATAGCTTTGATATGAGTGGTTATTGTCAGATGAGAAGAAAAAGGAATGTGAGTTAACTTAGGAGCCTTGTCTGGAACAGGAAACATAAGCATTAATTCAAACTGTCACGAATTAGCAACACTCTTACATATTAAACTTAATATGAATAAGAAGCTGGAAGAGGAGAAAAATAAATAATGCAAAATCTAACTTTTTACCATAAGATGCAGACCAGAACAATACAGACTTAACTGCGTATTCAGAATTGCTATGATTTGCTGTGACACTTACACAAGCATCATCATGTTACTCCTGCAACTCCCCTACAGGATAACTTCCACTGCTTGCATCTTACTATCCATAACCTTATTTAAGACCTTCCATTTTCCAAATTTTTGTATTTTCTTTACTTTACTCTCTTCCTCCATATTCTTAGCTGCTATAACATAATCCTTTTTAATATATACACCTAAGTACTTCATCTTATGATATACCCATAAATGTGGGTATTGCCGACCTGGTTCAAATGTAGACACATATTTTACTATTTCAGCCTTTGCTTAGCCTTCACTTAGTTTAAAACCCCCAAAACATGTACTATAACACTGAAATATCCTTTTATGGATTGATCAAGTACAAAATAAGTCAAATTCAAATAAAGCAAACTTTCTTGATTACCATACAAGTTATATAACTAAATTTGTGAGTTGGTTATTTTCTTGTTAAGGTGTCTTAATCTAAAGTAAATGACAAAGCGGAAAGTTGTTAAAAGTCTGTTCACCAGTTTTTTGTTGTTTTACTACTATTTATTTATTTTTTTTAAAATAAACGAGGACATCCATGCCTTGTTTCTCTGGTCAAACACAGGCTCCCAGACAGGATCTCTCCCACCTTAATTCTCGCCTCTGACCCTTCATATATCCACCTTACTGACAGTATTATTTTATTATGGAATACAAACGCTACCATAGCCCTACTTACAAAATCTGATTGACTCTACTGAATGCTTTCACTGCATCAAAAGCAAGAACAATAGCAGCATTTACTTACATTATGTTCCCTCTGAGTTATTACTTATCAATTAATGTTATCAAATGTTTGCATCCCCACAAAAAGGACACTGATACAATACTTTTGCCACATTCCCTCTTAGCTAGTAGACATCAACACTTTATAAATATGGTTTAGTATTGAAGAATCTTTATCCTCTTTGGAAAATACAGTCACCACAGCTTTCTTCTAAGATGCTTGCACTTTCCCATTTAAAAGTATTGTTAACAAAACTCCTAGATCTTTATTCTTTCTTTCCTATTAACTTCATTACTGTTACAGGAGGACCGTCTGTTCTTGGAGACTTCCTTTTTGACGATTTACACAACACAATCTTGTCCCACCTTTTCCTTTTGTAGCTAATAATTGTTGAGCCACTTCTTCTAATCTTGGCATAATTAAGCCATCCATAAATATTTCCACGTGTGCCTTTTCTTGGTTTCACAATTCTTCTACAAACTTTCATAAAATTTTCAAAATATTTCTAATATCTCTATAGGATCTCTGGTTATTTTTATTTATTTATTTATTTGTTATAGGGCCCCTAACTTTGGTGATTATCTTTATCTTTTTTTCTGCCGCTAAATCATTGTACTAAAAGTTTTTGAGCTCTGAAGTTATTATTAAAAATAATTGTTTAGCAACAACCTTTTTAAACTAATGCACCTTATTCAAATGCTCCCTTATTTTTCTATTTCTACTCTGCAATTACTCTGTTCTTACTCTGGGAGATTCTCTTTTTCTGCTGTACTTCTGCCTTTGTAATTCTTATTACTTTTCTCCATATCTAATCTACTCATTTCTATTATGTCTTTAAAACCAATTTTCATTTATCCCACTCACTAGCTACCATTTCTGTAGAAATTTCAGTCCTAGCTAATAAGTCTCAAATCATTTCCACTACTCAGTCCTCAAATTCCTCACTTTTTTTGCAGATACCTATCAAAAGCATCAGTGTTTCATTTTACTTCATTTCCCTTTACCTTTAACTTACTTTTTACTGGAGAGTGATATGTAATAACAATTGGGCATACCTCCAGGCTTTAAATTAAATACACATGCTTCTATGATGTGCAATTTCTATGCAGTCTAGTCCATTTAGTGTACCTTTAGAAATAATGTATACATTCTGTCTGAGAGCCTGCTACTGAATTTACATTTTCCATACTAAAGATTCTCATATACTTCTCAAAATATTATTGTTATGTTTCCTTTCTTGGCCCCCCCAATACATCCTTATGATTGCAAATCAGGTTCCAAACCCCAATGATAAATAATATTCTATGCTATAAAGCTTATCGTTTCTCCCCAAATTCTCATAACCTGTATAAGAAAAGTTTTTAATGGTAGATTAATCTATGTCAGTGTAATCCTGATCCCCTGCCAAATAAATACTGCTACAAATATACAATTGTTGTCTTTTTTCCCCTCTTCTATCACTATTGGAGCCATTCTAGCAATCAGTATTATTACTAGGTTTTCCATAATTTTCTGCTGAATATCCAACCTGAAATCCTTTCATTGTCAAATTTACATAGATATTTTTTTCAAAATTAGTATCCTTTGCACCCTACCCTTCATAATATAATTCAATAATATTTGCTTTTCTTTCTATACCTCTAAGTCCATTTACATTCCAAATTAATATTGACAGAGTAGCTATCTTGATAAAAAACTATTGCTCCTATCTATTATAATGATAGTTTTTTTTGAATATATGTTTTATATTCTACTTTTAGCTTACACAATCCCCTTTTTAATGACAGGAAATTCACAATAATATGTGCATTTTCCAAAACAAAGTTATAAGCAGTTGTTCCAAATCAATGGCTGCGTCCATGGGAGCTACCTATTATAAAATTAAGTTGATCCTTGTTGAAATGCATGTTGGAGCATATATTTTTCACTTATACTAATTGCTATCAGTTCTTTTTTTATCTCTATTCTCCTCCCAGATGTGAAAAACAGCTTGCATCCTTTCAGTGAGCATTTAGCCCTAAGCAAAGTGCATTGGCAAGCTTTAAATTAATAAAGTAAATTTGGCACTGTAATATTAAATTCATTAAAGTCCACTGAAGAGGCAACAACTTGTATAAGTTATCCATTTCTGATAGTGTCCAACTTCATTTCTTTCTCCTCAAACTGCTTGCCAATGTATCTTTGAATGTCAGTTATACTCCACATTGTACATTCCACTCAAAACACATTATCTAGACCTTTCATGATTAATGATTTGCACTTGTAGACTGCTCATCTCCAACTAAAAAGCTTTGGTAATGAAAACAACAAGTATAGTACATTTGCAAATGCATGTAAGAACCTTTTTTGTTTTCATGAAGAATACTAAGACCTCTCATGATTAATTACTTGCATCTGTAGACTTCTTATCTCTAACTGAAAGCATTTGCTTTTGGAAAAATAGCTAGTGACTTTGCGGTTGAAAAAAAGAAGTATCATTTTCCACGACTTTCATCCTTATATCAATTTTTTCAAGCCTGTTTTCTTAAAGACACCCATGGCAATGGCTTAAACTAAGGACATTAGTTAGTCATCAGCCTATATAAAACAGGTGAAACTATTATCTTTTAATTCTGTATATAATATGATCAATATGCTTTTACTTCCCCTCACCCTAGAAGCCCAAGTTTGCAACTCTAACTTGCATCTTTCTTACCTTTCTTATGTTGCTGTGCTATATATCCTGTATACATTACAAATAAGAAAACAGTGACTTACTTTAATATACCTAACATGTATAGCAGTCACTATGACTTCTCCCACTCTACATTTAACATTTCTCTACTCACTAATGAAAACTGTTTTGCAATATATCATGCAATTTACATCATGACCTTTTTACACAAATATTAAGAGCAAAAATGTTTACATACAGTTACGTTTTCAGTATCTTCAGTGTCCTTTTTAAATATTAATGGCATAAAGTGAGGTGTATACTTTATAGTTCTCCCACCAGATTAACATAGAAAATACAATTCCACTCCTCCACAGCCACATCATCTTATAAAGCCAGATTTCATATGCCTAATCCTATAGTCATCTTCTAGATCATCACAATCTCCCACAACAGTTTCTTATTCATGTCCATGGTAATCCTAATTATTCTATTCAGCTCCTGACCTTTTTTGTATCACTCATTTACCTTTGGAACAATGGAAAATGTTTCACTGCCAAATGTTATCTATGAGGTTTGTTATTATCCAAAGAATTGGATTCAAAGTCCCTTTCAGTTTGATGGGTTACTCTTTGCTGATTATAATTTTTATTTCCTCCTTAGCCTATTCTGCATTGAAAAATGTTTTGTCCTCCAGAAAAAAAATATTCTGAAGACAACTGGATAGATCAACTTGAATTGTACACTTGCCATTTGATATTTCCTGATTTCTTGGGCAAACATGTGTCTCTTCTGCCTGGTGTACAGTGACTAATCATTTTTCAAAACACTGCTGTCCCCAATTTTAATACTTTTTCTTCTGCCACAGTTTTGTCAAGAGAAGATCTTTATTCTTATATGATTGCATCTTTACTAACATTGGTCTGGGCTGCTTTCTCATAGCCAAATTTGGAGCATACACATAATGTCCCCTCTAAATTAACAAATGATTTTGTGGAACACTAGTCCAGTTGCTTATTTAAGCTATGAAAAAATTAAAGCAGTCTATTAATTTTAATTTCTCTGTTACAGCAAAAATCAAATTCTGGAACTGTGAGGCGAAAGCTTGGAAAGCAAAACGGTAGTGGTCATACAAGAAGTGGTAGGGAAATAGAAGCACATTACAAAGCAACAAGCAAAACCGCAATAAAGGAGGTAAAGGAAATGAAGGTAAAGCTAAAAAGGAGCATGCTCTGTTTTTTAATTATAGTACTTTTTGAAACAGTTCTTCTTGTGAAACCTCATTCTCAGCCAGCCTTTTCTTTATTTCATCCTGTTCTTTTTCTGGTTTTAGCCATTCATCTGAATAGCTAGATAAAGCTACTTCTGCTTTTCCTTTATTTTTTTTTAACTTTGTATACTCCTTTACTGTTCACCTTACTTCAGTATGCATCTGAGTACAATTGATTTATTTTCTCTGTAAATTACTAGAAGCCATCTCCTGTATGAAGACTAAAACTTGAACTGCTTTTTGCTGAACAGCTGCAATATTGTTGCAGGCAAGAGTTTTTGTTCCATTTTTCTATTTTTCTGATTGATTTTCTCTTTCTTCTTTGCTGTCATCCAGACAGTGGGTTACTAGGCACTATCCTGACTTGTATCCATATTAATAGCTTTTACTGCCCTTTTTCAAACTTTTCAGTTTTTACATTGGAAGAGCTCTAATCAGCCTGGCACTCAGTGTGCAGCCATCTTGGAAGTCATGCCCTTGCTTGGTTTGAACAAAAAATGTAATGTTTGCATATGAATGTTAAAATAGACTATACACACAAAGCGCCCCCTCAATTAACACAACACAGTTGTAATGTATCAAGTGCTGAAATTCATGATGTTTAGTACCTGATACTTCCCCCTATGGTTCCCTTAGTTTCAACTAAATGAACGTTCAGCAAGATTAAATAAAAAAGTTGAACCTTGAGATAGCTGAAACCTTATAAAAAATATATATATATATTGGCAGGAGGCAAACCCCTTAATCCCCCTAAGGGAGGATTCACACCCACCCCTTATTTGAACATACCAACTACAAAACTACGGAGTACAGGGAAAAGACCAGACACACTGAGTCATTTCTGGCATCTAAAAGAGATCATAATCACACTGGCAGCTATTTTATGAGAAAAGCAGTGACGGACAAGTTTAACATTTAACATTGGTAAATTTAAGCCACTAAACAGAAATGTCATTCAATTAATGCTCAGTGATGTGTATAGTAATGGAGCCTGAGTTGTATGTAAATATTAAACAATCAAATATATTAAGTGGGAATCTTTATTCTTAATGAGGGATATGTAATATTTAAGCATGTTGCTTTAGCCTCTCTGGCAGGTAGAAGAATGTGTTTCATATGGTCTTATAGTGTAATAGCACAGTCCATGATTTGTACTGAAGCCAGCTGCAAAAAGTTTATTTCTTCATTCATCCTGATACAGCAAATGTTACAGGAGTGGGATGAGTGAAAGAGAGTTACAGTCATGCAAGAAATGTATCTACCAGAAGCAGACTCAAGAGATTTTTAACTTTCACAGTAGGAGGGAATGTGAGTTGAGTAATGTCTTGAACCATGAGTAGTTCAGCCAGCTGGTGCAGGACTGTACTAGACAGCATAGAATTCTGGCTATGTACCTAACCAAAGCAAAGTGGGTAATTGATGTACTGAATGAAAATGTTTTTAGCCAGCAGGTGATGATGTCACTGATTTAGAACAGAGAAGTTTGGCATAATAGTTAAGGTCTTTGTCTCACAGAGACAAGGTACAGTTTTTGATTCTGATTTCTGATTATTGGCTAGCCTTGTAATAGTCTGCAAACTGATAGTGTGGTATTTACCAATGAACCCATGAAGAGGAACGGGAAAGAATACAATTATAGTGGTGATCATGTGCACTTTTAGGGTAGTGATTTTTTTCTCAGTTGGAGAAAATGTTGGAGATGATTCACAACAAATTTCGGGAGTAAACAAGCTACAAGACTGGCTTACAGATGCAGTACGCAGGGTTATGGACAATACACAGGAAGAAGAGACTAATGAATAATGCAAACCCTTGATCATACAGGAAGTGGAAGGGAAAAGATGGGAAGGTGAAATGATAGTGGACATACTTTACAGTGGAACAAGAGAAGCTGAAAGAGAAATGACTTTTCTAAGGATGGACAAAGAGACTGATGGACTGCTTCCTATGGTCCATGTAAATCTGGCCAGTATGCTAATAAAACAACTGTTAGAGGTTAACATCACATCCCTGATAACTACACTAGCACCCGAGGAATGGAACAGAGTAAGTGTGATACGTTTGTACAAGGACAGTGCAGGAAAATCCATTGATTTGCAAGATTGTTTGCCCATCAGCAGTGGCAGGGAACATATCTCTCAACCGCTTACCACAAGCAATCTGGACAAAGCCATAAATAATAGGGGGACATAGGCCCAAAATATGGACAATTTTTAAATACTGCTCTTATAAACTTAGAAAGTTGATATAATAACAAGTTTTACATTAAAATAAATTTTCTGAAAAGTATGAAGTCTGCAACTTGAATGTCTTTCATTATTTTTTGACTACAATCCTCAACAATTTGCCTGAAAAAAATTATGAGGAACAAATTAAAAATATTACGCAAAAATCTGGACTGTTGAGAGGAAAGTCAGAGAATCATGGAAAGTGGGTTGTTTTCCTCAGAGACAGCAACCTCTGGGATTACAACCAACATGGATCTATGTCCAAGAGAACCTGTCACTCAGACTTGATTCAGTTTTATGATTTGGTTACAGTGGATTTTGACAGTGAAGTATCCACAGACATGGCCTACCTGGATTTGGGCTTCATGGTTCCAGAACATTTCCCTGCAGGGACAATGAAATGGGTACACATTGATGAATTGCACCTCTGTTGCAGAGACACATGGATGCAGAAAAGTGACTCTTGGCACAGAGAAACACACAAGTGAAACAACCAAATGCATGGGGGGGACAGAAGTGGAATGTGTGTGATCTGTCCAACCTAGATCCTCCACATACTAAAAATTAGGTGGAAGCCTGGCATCAATAGCTTTAACTTTTACAAGGATAGCCTGTTTTGTATCTCTTGGATGACCTGCTGTTCATCTCACAGAAGTGTGTACTATGCTGCAGTAAGAACAACATTTGAAGGATATACACAGGGAAACCCTGCTCTGGAGAATGTCTGTTATTCCCCATAGGACAGCCAGTATGGCTAGAGAGTACCATCTAAACCTATATTGGAGCATAAATGTGTCTACAAAAATATACAGGATTTCCTTTTTTCTACTGCAGCCTTATTCAAGTTGCAGTTACATAAATGTACTGTATTCTACAATACGCAAAGCACTCAATACTTCCTCAACACATTGATAAATGAATTTCAAGTTGGACAATGCATTTTTTCTGCCAGTAACATGCCCACAAAGCATTATGCTGTGGTGCCTACCACACAGCCTGCTGTTTCTTGGGTTTTGGCTGACCATGGAAAATGTCTTCCCTTGCATTTTGTTATTCCAGGTGTGGGCATAAAATTCCATGCATATCTGTGCCCAAAATGAATTTGCAACAGCCACATGTCCCTGCAGCAGTAGTCCAATTCATGCAATTTATCCATGTGTTCTGAATCAGTTATTCCCACAGGGAAATGTTCCTCTGCCTATAAGCCTGAATCCACTCTACCTGGATTCAGCCAATCCTTTCATTTGATCCTGCACAGGTGTGGGCAGTGTGAACAGTTTATATTTAATTAAATGCCACCCCCTAACTTGCTGCAACTTTGTAACTATGCAACTGACTGCTCTGCTTCTCACAAATTTGCTGTTGAATGGTAGCACCCAGCCAACAACTGCCTTTCATGTCATTTATTTAAACAGCTGGATAATTTTTAACTGCCAAAACAGTTTATGTGTAGAGGAAGACCTACTAGATCACTTATTCTATTTATATTTCTCTGTCCATCTTTAATGTCTCAAAGTTTTAATTGTTTTCTTATACCTGCTGTATGGTCACTGTTGGGTTTTCATGTATTCTGATTACTGGGGACTATTCTTTCTTTTGCAGCATTCTGTACAGGATCACAAATAAAAGTTTTACCCTCCACTTTCTTATGCAATGTTTTTTTGTGCTTAAATTGTCTTATACTTTCCCATCTGGTGTTTCTGATAAAGACTTGTGTACATGCATGCACAAGTGAGTGTGTATGTGTGGTCACACAGTATGTACCTGATATGTGCATTTTTGCTCATTTGTCTTGACACCTCCCAAATGAGTCATCTTCATCATGTCTTATAGGTTCATAGGCAAATACTAGGCTAGCTGCCCTTGTGGGCCATTTTAAGTCAGCAATCTTCACTATCAAACCCTGCGTCTTTTGTTTATAAAGTTAACACCTTAGCTATTATACTAACCTCTAAGTTCTTCAAATTGGAATTTACAGTGCAGTTTATCCAGTTGCTGGGCTTATAGGTTCATGGGGTCATAGGATGATACTAGGCTATTGGCCCAGAGGCCCTTATAAGCCTAGCCAAGAATTTCTCCCATGTTCCCACAAGTCATCACCTGTTTTCCTTGTCCAGCAGGGATACAGGTGGGATCCCAGGGGTATATTTTTTGTTTCCCATCCAGTCATCCAGATTCTTCTTAAAGAGAGCTAGTGAGGTACTCTGCTTGACATGGAGAGGGAGTCTATTCCACAGATGGGGGAGTCATTGGGATACAAATCTATCCCACCAACAAGTTCTATTAATGTCACAGACCAGGTTGAGGCCTTGTGTGTGGGTTGCGAGAGTGGAGTTTGACTTATGGATATGCGGTCACTCCATCAAGGCTGAGTCTGAGACTGCCTTGTTTGCCAGATACAGGTCAACTCTGAGCAGTCTGTATGAGAGTGAGTAGAGGGACAGGGCTTTTAGCCTATCTGTATAGGATAGGTGTTTGAGACCCTGGATTTTCTTGGTCAGGAACCTCTGTGGTCTCTCCAACTGGGCAAGGCACATGCTGAAGGGGGCATTGTGCTTGATAATGGGTCTGATATGGTAGGAGTGCAGAGATGCTATCACCTCCAGTTCCTGGATGAAATAACCTTACTTATGAGGTGGGCCATGTAGAAAGCTTTCGGTGCAATGGAGACACTGTGGTGGTCAAATGTCAGGTTGATATCGACCTGGGTGCCCAAGTCCCTCATGACTGATTACATGCTAAGCACATTGTTATTAATGTGATAATTAGTGAGGATGCCATTTTCCCTAAAGGTGATAATGATGCATTTTTTGGCATTCAGTTTGAGGCCATGCTTCTGGCACCAGTCATTAGTATGGGTAAGGCCCTCTTGGAGGATGTTCACATCGCAAGTGGGATTTATGACAATGCCCAGCTTGCAGTCATCTTCAGACTTGGTCAGCCACAGACCATTGGTCTTGGCTTGCACCTCAGAAAAGTATATCCAAACAGTAGAGGCCCCAAGACCAATCTTTGGGGTACGCTGTCTGTTATGGGTCTACTATTAGAGGTAGCTTCCCCTATTTTGACTGAGTGGCTTCTTTCAGTGAGCCAGTAAGCCTACCCATCTGGTTTCATATGGGTTGATGCCTAGCTGGGAGAGTTTATCTATTATGCCCAAGTGGGGAATAGTTTTGAAGGCTTTGGCTAGGTCAAGATAGATGGTATGTACTGTCTTCTCCTCATCCATGGCTTTGGTGACTGTTTTGAAGAAGGTGACTAAGTTTAACAGGCATGATCTCCCTTTGACATAACCAAACTGTGTGGGATCAAGTGTTTGGAGGTTGACAATGTCCTTGGTTATAAGGTCCATGTTAATGCGTTCCATGGGCTTGCAGATCAGGCTAGTTAGGCTGATAGGCCTATAATTGCTTGGGTCGGTGGATGCTCCACCTTTGTGTAGATGGATAACAGTGGCTATCCTCCATTCTCCTGGGATGAATCTGGTGCACAGGCTTTGGTTGAACAGGGTGCCTAGTGGTGCTGAGAGATCTTGCCTGTGTTCAGATAGAACACAGCCAGGGATGTTGTCGGGTCCCATTGAGGCTGTATTTTTTTACCTTTGAGAGGGCATTAATGACCTGCACCCTGGTGATGAGGGGAGGGGGGCAGGTGCTGGGAATATCATGGTTTACTGATGGGAGGGACAGGGGGGTGAAGTTTTCACTGAACTTGCCTGCCAGCTGGTTGGTTATATCTATGGTGTTTGTGCATGTGGTATTCTTGACCACCAACTCAGAGCAGATTTGGGAGTTACCTTTGTGACTGTGGACATATGCGAAGGAGACCTTGTGATTGTCCTTAGTTGATGTGGCCAACTTGGACTCGAAGTTAGCCTTAGCCTTAGAGGATTTCACCAGTGACCTTATTTGCTTGTTCAGAAAAAGGTGAGATTGCCACCAACTTGGCACCTGCTCCTTCTTGGTCCTGGAGAGCAATTTTTTCCTTTTAGTATTGAGTCTGTTTATTGTTGCTGTCAACCAGACAGGTTTACTCTTCCTTGAGGAAGATGATTTGGTCCTGTCAGGTATTGCTGAGTCCATGCAGTTATACAGTTGCTCGTATAGATTTTTGGTGCAGGCCTGGACATTAGTGCTTGTTCCAATTGAAGGAATGGTGGCTGTGAAGCTGCTTATACTTGCTGTCAGGAGGTTGTAGTCAGCTTTGGAAAAGTTTTCTTGTTTTACCATGGCAAGGGGGGGCAGTAGTGATGTTAACTTCGAAAGTGGATGGATCTTACCAAGGAGGATGACAGTGTAGGGGTGCTACAGTGGCTACTCATGTTGGTTAGTGCCAGGACCAAGATATTTTTACCTGTTGTGGGGGTGTTGACCAGCTGATCCAATACATTGGCACTGACGAAGTCAAGGAACCTCTGGGCATTCGTGTTTGAGCTAAAATATGTCTTCCACTTTATGGTCGATAATTTCCTGCTGCCTGTTCATCTGCAGCCCCATCATACCTCTCAACTGTCTAGACTTTTACCTCCTATTTTTGGTCTGTTCCTCATAAAATTTGCGGTTTTCTGGATTTATGTGGCAAATCAGTTAGGATTGAATTCACTAAATAACATCAGGAACAAGGAAAGTGACTACTGGCTCACTGTAAGGGGTAAGTCTCAGGTTATGTATTCCTTAATGTATGTATTTTTGGCATATCTGTGGGAGTAAAGTCAAGGAAATTAGACACAGCTGTGGAGGGTTAAGGGAGAGTCTAAGAAGGAATTTGGAAATTCTGGCCAAATGACCAAAAGTGCCAGTTAGAATTCATTGCAGACAAATGCAAAGTACTGCAGCTGGGTCACAGCATCCTTGGTGTGAATTATCAGCTGGTGCATACCTAGAAAGGTACTCATTATGACAGTATGAATTTACAATGGTACACAAACACTTTTTAAGTAATCACAACAAAGAAATGTTAAAAAACAGTTAAACTGTCATCAGAGCTAGATCCAGCACTAGACAACCTAAGTAGTTGACTAGGGCCACTGTTGGCTTGGTTTGCTATAAAAAAATCATTAAATAACCTTCAGTAATTCTGAAGAAACATAGCAAGCATTAGGAACTTGCGGAAGATTTCCCGACATGAGAGAACTTCTGTAAGCCCCTGAAACCTCAACATTAGGACAACATCCTGATGTGAAACTGCACCGGAGATTTAAGGCAACATCTATTGTAAAAGGAGAGATAGCAAGCCCTGGTGGATTTCTTTTCAAACCATGTGCAAGAGCAAGCCCCAGCTTTCATTTGAAGAGCAAAAGGATGATTGATCCAGTAATGTGCATGGCAGATATACAGGTGTGTATATATGTGTGTATGTGTGCAATACTCCATGTAAGGGCACTGTCTAGTTAAGTGACTTAATTCAGAATGAAACCCTAAACCTTTATTAAGAGCAGGCAAGTGCCTTAAGCCCCCACACCAAATGCCAGGTCTCCTTTAATTTTCATTCTTTTTTTTGTTTTTGTAAGATCACAAATGATCATACCTTTCAACTGTCTAGATTTTCACCTCATATTTTTGAAACACTAGTTTGAGTTTCTGACTTTATATCCATCAGAAAATGCATCATAACATAAAAACTGTTATTCTAGCAACTTTTAAGTTTATAAGAGCAAAATTTAAAATCTGTCCCTATTTTTGGCCTTTCTCCAACCATTATTTTAGGCTTTTCCAGATTTCTTGCACTGAGGCTGAGAGATAAGCTGAGGATTACTGTCTGTCAATATCTGATAGAGTTTCAGAGCTGCGTTGCTCAGTGGTGCAACAGTAGCATGCATGTTCTTGGTGAAGAAGACTGAGGGTTCTTGTTCCCATACCAGGTAGATCGATTGCAGAAACTACTGTGCAGCTTAGGTGGGGTAGTACTGCACTCCTCAGTGTGTCCTCGTTTTGATGAGATGTCTAGTAACTATGTCTTTCCTACATAAAAACTTTCACATTTTCCACATAGGGACAAATATACTAGCCCTTTAGAGTCACAGTTAGAATAACATTTTGCACTAATGTATCTATTTCTACTAGGGATATAAACATCTGATTTGTTAATAATAAAAGGGCATTGTGGACAAGCACCGCATTTATATGTCCCTACTCTTCTAGATATTTTTTCTATGCCCTTCTTCTCCAAAATATTTTAATACTTTTACCCTTCCTGAATACAAATTTTAGGGGGTAGTTCAGTTCAGTATTCAAATCCAATAGTTTGCTAAACTTATCCCACTACTCCTTCAAATTCATAGTAATGGTTCCTGCATCTTCCCTATAATCCATTACAAAAATATTTTCCACCCTATCATTACTATCAATCACCTGTTGGTTGCCCCCTCTCCCACTATTCTCTGTTCTTAAAATAGGTGCAAATCTATTATTTCTATTTTCTAGGACTTTAGTCAAAATTTCATTAATAATTTTCTCAGGGTATCCCCTATGAAGGAACATACTTTTCAACAGTTCACCTTCTTGTATAAAGTCTTCCTCCTCTGATGTCATTCTACTACCCCTGACCTATTGACCTTTCACAAAGCTCCTTTTTGTGTAAATAGATGGGAGCTCTGAAAATGTAGAAAGGAATTGCAGTAGGTAGCTTTTCTGTGCACCTTTGAAGTGAACCTATTACTGTCATAGTCCATCCCTATATTCACATCCAGGTAATCAATAGAACCCTGTCCTATTTTATAGGTGAACCTTAAAAATTCTGTACTGTTAGTAATGTAGTTCAAGAATTAACTAAATCTTTCCTCACTATCTATCCAGAAGAGGCAAATATCATCCAAAAAGCATTGATAAAGGACCCAACAGTCCTTGTACACAGAATTAAAAATTAATTTCTTCTCCCACCAGGCTAGCATTAAATTTGCAAAGGTTGGGGCACACATGGCACCCATTGCCACTCCAACCACCTGGCGAAAGAATTCTCCCTCAAAATAAATAAAATTATATTTTAAAACCAGTTCCATTAAAGTTAAAATCAAATAAATATCTCTCTCACTAAAACCTTCGTTGTTCCTTAAAATTTCTTCTAAAAATTCCAAGCCTTCTTTGTGTGGGATGGAAGTGAATCGGTCAACAACATCTATTGTAATAAATAACATACTGTCCCTAAAAAAATAATTTTTCACATTTCTGAGGAAATCCCAGGAATCTTTGATAATATTAGCTGCATTTATGGAAATATTTTTCAATTTAACATCCAGGAACTTTGCAATAGAGGCTGTGACAGACTGGCTAGCTGCAACCACTGGTCTCATGGGTGGGTCAAGTGAATCCTTATTAACTTTTGGGATACCGAATATTGTGGGTACCCTGGGCTCTTTGTTATGCAAACATGTAAAAATCTCAATGTCCACCGCCCCTTGTAATACTAAATCATTCAAAGCTGCATAAATCTTTCTGTAGGTGATGTTCATTTCATTAAGTGAGACCTCTGAATATTTAATGTCATCATTTAAAAGCTCCATCATTTTACTTTCATATATAACTAAGTCCATAAGGACTGTACCCCCACCCTTGTCCGGTTTCATGACCCAAACATATTTGTTATTACGAAGTGTGTTTAAAATCTAACTTTCTTCTTTAGTTAGATTTGAACAAACTCTGTTCTTCACCACTTTTTCCCTTAGTCTACTTTCCACCAAATTCTCAAAATTCTTTAATTGTGGGTGAAGGGGTGGGTTCCATACACTCTTTCTCTTCAAGGTTTCTACTTTATCTTTTTGTTCACCCAACAATAATTCTAAATTTTTCTTTCTTATGAACATTTTTAAATCAATAAGTAAACTACTGATCTCACTCTTCTTCTTAGGCACAAACTTAAAAACATTCACAAATAACCTAAAAAAAATCTTCATTTACTTCCAAATTACTATAATTAAAAAAATTATATCCCTGAAAGGTTAAAATAATGTTGTTATTATTTATCTGGTCAGTAGTCAGAGGATTTTTTTTAACATATAGGTACTGACCACTCCATGGTTTTAGAAAGTTTGACATTTTGAATTTTGATGTTATATATTTGTTAATGTAATGAACTTGTAGGTCACTAGATGGCAGCAAAGTATTGTTGTTTTAGTTTAATATGTTTCAACATATATACAAATGTATATTTATATTTTAATACAGATCTTTATTAAATGTTTATGACTGTGTATAAATAGGGATCATTAGTTTTTAATGAAATAATATGTAGGGACATTTTTATAGTAATTTTAAGCAGTTGAAGCGCTATATTCACAAGCAAGTTCTTGGTTGTGTTAAGTAGGTTAAAAAGCTACATTAATTGATTTATTGTTCTAATTGCTTTATTGGTGAAGTGTTTTTTTATATAAAATGGGAGTGAGTTGTGGTTGTAACCATTCTGATGAAGTCTTGGACGAAAATGTACTGAGAACTGTGTTCAGCATTATTTTTCTACTGGGTGTGCTGTGCTGTGTTATTAAAGAAGTTTGTGGGCGAGCAGCAGCTATCTGAGTACTTTTTCCTTTTGAATTGTGACTGGCACTTGGTCCTTGGTTGTTGCTTTATTGTGTTGATTTATCAATGACTGATCTTAACAACATAACAGCTAGCGGTTATGAAAGGACATTGGCTTGTTCTAGTAGATGTAGACCATCTGGGTGGTATATTTGTCCACTTGAACTGTATGCCCTGCATTCTATTTTGGCCCTGCATTCTATTTTGGCAAGACCAACAGGGAGCTTAAGGATCGGATCAGGCCACATGTGTGTGATATTAAAAAAATAAATCAGCTAACACTTTTTATAGGCATAGTAGCATGTGTATAAATTGTAAGAAATATTTTTTGCCATAGATAGGGCTCAATATTCTGAGAAGAGTGGAGATATTGACAACCTTTTGGGAATGACTTTATTTCCACTGTGAATGTTTTGAAGAGAAAGTCTACATTTTTTTAAGTAAAATTTCTTTTTATGATAATCAGTTTAGTGCATTTATATTTAATTATTTTAGTTTTATATTATATTATATTGTTTTTGTTGCTTATAAACTTGGTATCATTTTATTTATTGTACTATGACATACTGGGCTGAAGAAGTTCTGATGGTCACTTTAATGATGTTTGATTTAATTTTAATTAATTATTTATGCATATTTGGTCAACTTTGATTGGTGGAATCTACACATATGTGTGTGTATGTGTATATATATATATATATATATATATATATATATATATATGTGTATATATATATATATATATATATATATATATATATATATATATATATATATATTATATATAAATACTCCCCGGGATTCATGAACCTTGCGCCAGGCGGACGCATAGCGTAGGTGTTACAATGCCAGATATGGCCGCCGAGCGATTCAGGTACGATCCAATTCCACGTGCACTACCGGCGTGCGCCGGATTTGCGCCGCCTCCGGCGTAGGTATGTTAAACACCCCATGTGCGGTGTTGCACCATGCAAATGAAGGCATATAGTGATCCACGAAGTGGCGCAGGCGTAGCATAAGGGCACGGCAATGTAAACCAAAAAAAAACGGTTTACATTTACCCAAACATGACATAGGAGTAACGGAAGGCTGTCAACGTCAGGTATCACACTGTTGCCCCATGCCAATGGTGAAAGACACAGAGAATGTCAAAAGAAAACATGCACAACACGTAAATAATGACATAAATGGTATGTCCACAGAAACACACAGCAGAACCCCAGGACATGTCCGCGGAAGGTGCTAAACAATGAAATAATATGACAATGTCATAAAAGAGCAGTGTAATACACATCAGCTTCAAAGACACAATACACCATGGTATGCATGGAAAGCCACATCCACGGTGCAAGGGTTGCCAAGGAGTCGCGGCAGTGTTCGGTGTGGTAACTATGAATTAGTAGTCAATGCCATGCAAATGAGGCAGATGATACTGAATCGCAAACCCCCTGCCGGCGTAAGGCTGGACCAAACGGCGCAGTGGTAATACACCGAGGAGTGGCTCAGAGGGAATACATGTCAACCGCAGAGGGGTGTGCCACTGTAGGAGGAAGTACATTGGAGCCCAGCAAACATGGGCTGTACATCGCACATCACAGCAGCAGGACCGGCGTGTGGGGAAATAGTTGAGCTGAGAGCACACAATGCGCGCAGAGATGCATATGCACGAGGATGACTACGTTCCCTTAACCCAGTCATGTGACGCCCACCCCGTCAACAACAACGGATACAGGAAGGTGATGCTGAGAATATGAGGAAATGCGGAAGCAGTGAAATTGGAGTAGTAATGAGCAATCAACACCAATCAACCCACGAAGGCCAATTGGCGGCAGCTGACAACTCTGCATGCAGAAACCTGCAAAACGGGATAGGGGAGGCATATGAATGCAAAGAAAGTAGGGGAGGTAGCAGATTGCAAAGAGTGAAGAACCGACACAGCAGAGCCAAGTAGACAGGCAGCATAATGGCGGCGGCAGACAAAATGCACGATATGCCATGTCCCAGAAACTACACATGACAGGGCTCTGCAGGATGCAAGCCAGGAAATAGTAGGCGCAACGTGCAGAAACAGTAAGGTAAGGTTGAAAGCTAATACAATGCAGGCAAGAGTAATGCAACACCAAAGGCAACAGTGTTGCAGTGCCAATGGTAAAACACGGAAGATAATCCACAGATACGGCCGCACAGACACACCCTATGACATCACCGGGTGTACAGCACAACAGTATAAAGTGTGAATGCACACAACACACAGCCGTGTATTCCCAAACGCCGCACTCTAGGTGTAAACACACGGGGAACTTTTAAAATGTACATGTTGGGTGCCGCCGTGGCCGTGATCCATCAGCATGTGTTAGAGACAGACGGAGTTGTGGAGGAGGGTGCCGACAACTACCGTAGGCCTCAGAGGAGAAGGAGAGTGTTCAGACCAAGGGTAACCTACCAGGGGCTACAAGACCTGGAGATAGTAGAGCGTTACAGGGTGGATAGGGACACTCTACAGCAAATAGCGGAGCTGTGCCAGCCACGCCCGAGAACAAGAAACAACAGAGGGGAGCCCATCCCAGTGGACACAAAGGTATGTGTAAGCTTGCGAATACTGGCCACAGGTACCTTTCAAAGGCCAACTGGGGATATAATGGGTATCTCACAGGCATCAGCATCCAGGGTACTACACCAGTTTCTGGATGCCATGTTACCACATGCCAATGAGCATATATACTTCCCCAGATCTCAGGAGGAGTTGGCTAGCAATATGCGCCACTTCCACCGTGTGGCACAATACCCGGAGGTACTGGGTGTGATAGACTGTACGCACATACAAATCAAGTCACCACCTGGGGAGCAGGGTAGACGCTACATAAACCGCAAGGGATTCCCCTCCATCAATTGCCAGGTCGTGTGCAATGCGCAGGGCATTATCATGGATGTGTGTGCTGGCAGCCCTGGAAGCTACCATGACTCCCATATCTGGCATGCCTCACAGCTGTATCAGGTATTCGCCAGGGGGGACATCACACAAGGCCACCTTGTGGGGGAAGCTGGCTATGCACTGGAGCCGTGGATGATGATTCCCATCAGAAATGCACACACACACATGCAAGAACACCATAATGAGGCACACGCACAAACCAGAATAATCATAGAGCGTGTTTGGGATGCTGAAATCACGGTACCGGTGCTTGGATACATCCGGTGGAGCCCTGCAGTACTCTCCAGGCACATGTGCCCACATATTCATAGTATGTGCCATGCTACATAATATGATCCTGCGGAAGCAGCTGCTGCAGGGACATAATGGTGAAGGGCCACAAAGCCCACCACAACTGCCAAGGCCAGTACAGGCACAGAGGGTTCAGGACCATGAACACACTGTGCCAGCCCCAGTAGGCAGATGGAGTGCCCAATATGCCTATGCCCTGGCAAAGAGGGAACGTATAGCACATACTCTGACAGCGTAGGCCCCATGGACTGACACCTCCCTACCTGCACACACAGTGAAATGGACGGCACACAAACATGGCCACCCGTAAGTGTACCATATGGGTGGCCCCATGTGTGACTCCAACATAGGCAGCACCCAAACACTGCACACCCAACAGCTAGCGGAGCATGGAACGCCAACACCTGAACCGTACGTGGGTCCTACAGCAGACGGCATTGCTGTATGCTGCCATGTTCGCTGCAAGGTGTATACATATAGACATGTACATATGTGCATATACAGATATGGAGATAGATATAATCACACATAGAAATATATGTACACATATACATATAAAGTACAACAGGTAAGACAGGGAATGAGAGGGATGCAAGGTGACAGAGAAGTAACACGCGATATCTGTACATAGTAAACATAGTGAACTACAACCTGAGCATCCGGGAGGTTTAACAGAACAGGAAACCGCCACCCATGGAAAGCTCAACATATCGAAATGCATAACCGTGAGTCGGGATGATCGCCAGGCCACAGTACAGTAACAGTATATGTGCGGGTAATACTATGATGATATGAGGGGGGAGGTAGACACTGCCGCCGGTGATGCGGGCCACGCAGGTACTGTGTGCAACCGTCCCTGTGACTGCCGCAGTATGTGTATGTGTGTGGTGACGGTGCTGTGTGTTCCGCTGTGCGAGTGTAATGTGTGTGCCACTGTAAAATGTGTATGTTGGTGCCATGTGACAGGCGGAGTGGAACAACATGTGTAGGCATACAGTATAGGAACCACAGGCGTATGTACACCAGTACTCCCAAAGTAGTACTGAGAGCCCCTCCCTGGCTAGGCGTGTGGCGAAGTATAACGATGCAAAGTGAAAATGTCCCAGAATGTACCACAGGAATATAGCCAACATGAAATGGAAAGGACGTATGTACAAATCCTGACCGTATGTATGACACCGATATGCTAATTGCAAAACGATACGTCGGCAAAGTTACACAGCAATAGGTATGTACCGCGGAAATACGCATATGCTACCCCGGTACTGATCGTGGCCACGTATCGGCCCGTAAACACCGCTGTGTGTTCTACAAGTGTCAAACAAGCAATCGCCACCTGAAGAGGTGGCAACCACTAGCAAACAGGCCGTCCCAAGTACAGGACCACAATGACTGTAAATATCCGGGACAGAATGACAATGGATAGTCGTCACATACAAACAACCACAGATATACCACCGATGTGACGGAGGAATACATGCAGGAAGCACACACGCAGGCGATACCAACACCACATGACAACAACACTACCTACACTCCCAGAACAACAGACAAGTAACTGCCAACTTCCCAGGCAGGGATGGAGCACACAGACAAGCATACCATGTATTTAGAGATGCAAGGACCACAACCCGTATCTGTCACCTACAACCTCCGATATTCCCCATCGCACATATCAAAGGGATACAAGCCGTAATAGCAGCACAAACATACAGGCAGTCAATGACAGCTGCATAACCGCAACATCTTGCATCCGTTGTTTAAAGGAATACAACAGCTATGTTACACATCCGAATGCAAGAAGCCATCAACAGATGCCGTCAGGACAGGGACACCCACATGTCGAACAGAATACCATACCCAACACACACAATCCACGGCTAACACCAGTGCGAAATGTACCTGACGCCACACATAGCGGCTGCAGTTACACATAACATAACACAATACAGACCATCTCCATGAAGGTAGGGCAAATAACCAACGCCCAGGTGAGGAATGCAACCATGCCCTAGTTACGACCCGTAATGTACGAATGGAGTAGATGCACAGGTGATATGCGCACAAGTACACACTGAGGAACAGCCATTGGTGTGATGAACCTACATGTTGCAGGTAACGATGGATATAAGGATGACTCCCAGGATATTCAAACCGTATGCTCATACCGAACTACAACCCACAAACGGATATAGTGAGAAAATGCAATAGCGAGACACGCAACGAAAACGGAAGGAAACACATAAAAGGTATGTAGAACCCACAATATGTACGGGTGTGTAACGCATGATGTGTATGACGAAGCTGCACTGTATGTGAACGGTGTTTGTAAGTAAGGATACTTGTACATAATGCAGAGAGTGGTGAAAGGTGGTTATGTAGTGCTATCCTGCTGAGCATACCAATGACTGTGGACACCGTGTGCACAGCAGTGGGACATCATGTACACAGCCGTGATAACACAAGGGCTGCCACAGGGGGGCATAACACAGAACAATGCCACACCATACGCCGATGCTGGCAGTGGATGTCCAACAAGGAAGTGCCGTAGCAGGGGATAGGACATGTATGTATACTGTCACAGCACACATGTGTATGGGCATATACCATCGATGTCATACGTAATGTGTGCACGACGTGCACGTATGCCTTGCAGTAGGGGATACTATGTCAACTATGTGTAATGTAAAGCTGTCATGGTGGATATGACAGACATCATACACAGTATCACAGGCATATCATGCATAATGGAGTTATGGCCTATTGGTATGTACAATAACAGGATACGTATGGCCTGTACATATGGGACAGAGTAGTAGCATAATAGCCATCCGAAATGGAAGGAACACCAAGTAACCATGGATAAACGATCTGTAGCAGGTGCAATGTGGGCAACAATGAAGTCCGGCAGGTCCATGTGTAAACACATGTGCAGTGGACACAGTAGTGTCACCTCCCCATGGTAGTGTCCAGTGAACAGCAGAGGTGGGTGTCAACTGCATGTCTACACAGTACTGCTGCTGTGGTGGTACCATGACTACGTGTCACTCAAACAGCAAGGGAGCTATCACATGAACAGTGCCACTGTGTGTCCCTGCGGGATGTGCACAGGACCTATGTTCCACAGCACGGTGTGTGTTGTGTCTGCGTAAGTAACACAGAAGCCCAGCCCATGCAATGTGGCATGTGTGCACATATCCATGAGTGGTCCGTTCACACTGCCCACTGCAATTGCCATGTATGAGTACTACATGCATCAGTAATGTGGAGGACATGGTCCATGTCAGAGCAGAAGACACCCCTGTGTATGTGGTATGCAGATGTGTACAGATGTGTTACCCGCCTGTCAGCCGCATATGTAAACTGTCTGAGCCTGGTACACATCATGGCATGATAATGCTGTGCCATGTAAAGTCGTAGCCGTTGTGGAAGGTACACCACGAATGTGGTATTGTAACCCTGCCCATGTGTAGATGTGTGTATGCCACAGGTACAATGGCTACCTATGTACCAGCATCATACACAGTACAGATAGGTGTGGCCCTGCAGATGTGCACCCATGCCACAGTGGAATACGGCAACCACAGCACCATGTGGGGCATGTGTGTGTACAGCAACCATGTACAATTTGATATGCATGTACGGGGACAGTATCCATGTGATATTCAGTGGATGAATGTTGCTATGCAAAGGTGATGTGCATGCACCATGTGTCATGCATCCTGATGCCATGACACCCACATGATGTATCTGCCACACCGACACCCATACAGTTGTTATCTGTATGAGCTGGTGGAGCTATAATGGTGCCAGGTATGTAGATGTGGGATATCTAGGCATGGACAGTACTCTGTGACAGCATGTTGTGTATGTAAGCAAATAGTGAACATGAGGGGCCCCATGACTAGAGGACTGTGTAATGCCACATGTACCTGACATGTAGTAGGTAGCATGATATGCTGGCACCACTGTGTGTCCTGTCCAGGAGTCATACAGCCTAACATCCTGAGACACAGGGTATGATGTGACGGTGGATGTGTACATTGCCAATACCAGAATGTGAAATGGTGCTGAAGGGCAATCTGAGGACAATGTCTGATCTGTTGCCCTCTGTACTACACCAAACACCCATGCAATGGTATGACAGGTGGCCAGCATGTTTATGTGGCGTGCTGTGGCACACAGAAGCCCAACAAGGGTGCCAGTAAAAGCATGGAGGTCATCAATGAGTGTGTGAAGCACGTTTGTGAGGATGTGCCCCAGTGCCATACAGAATGGCCCAGTCATGGGTGTACGAATACAGTCCCACATGTGCAATGCAGTGCCACCCATGTGTAGTGCGATAGATGCGGCAGTGTGATGGTCAAGGTACACAATGTCCGACAACAGGCTAGCAGTGAAGTCAGTGGGCTGGTGTGGAGACACATACCAAACAGGTTGGTGGGACATAACAGCTAGGGAGATCGGAAGGTGACATTGGGACAGTGTCTTAGGACATAATGTGTGCATGGCAGTACCATGTATGTGTCCACAGGGACATTACGATGTCCATGTATGGATTGCAACCCTGTAGTGAGTGAGAGTGTGTATTGTTGGTAGGTACACCATTGCCTGGCATGTTGCCAACATTATCTCAGTCAGCAATGCCTGGGTGACTGTTGTATGCGACATCGAATGTGGATGTAGCCAAACAACACAGACATACCACAACACTGCCTGAGGACCCACACTGCAATGTGCAGCAGTCATGTGTAGGTAGCTAGCCTTGGAGCATGTGATGGACTACGATGACCCACCATGGCTGTCAAGTGATGCACCCCACACATGTGAATATACCCACCGTGCAACAGCCTGCTCATGTGCCCATAAAGCAGATGTGCATGGAACATGACCACCACCGTGGCGTCTGTGAAAAGGCCAGTACCGCCATGTCTCTGTGTGGAATAGCATGGTCCCTACCATTGCGTACATGCTACGGAAGTGCACTGTGATATGTGTCAACATAGTCATGTAGACTGTCCATCTGCCGGGGTGCCATGCCATTAACAACCCCTGTCAGCTGACGGCAGTAGTACCGGCTGTAGAACACATGTACCATGTATGCTGTGATGGGTGTGTGTCCAGGGTGTGGCTAGCAGGGCCGTGAAGCATATATGTTTATCTACCAAAGGGGGGATAACCCCAGGTTTAACACACCAGACACATGGAGGTATTGTGCATGCTGAGGGTAGTGTAGGTATGGTATGTGTTGTGTAATGTGTCACCCAGCTAGGTGGAGTGCATGCCCAAGCATGTGTGGGTACATGGGTGTTCACTCTAGGGAAGTGTGGGTTGCTGTCAGCACATGGCAGTAGCAGCTGTCCGAGGCCCAATGTACAGTATGACAACACAGACAGCATGTAACCTGTGGTGTACAGTGTAAGCTCTGTTGCGTGTTACAATGTGTGTAGCGGTCACAAACATGGGTATCTGAACATGGAGCACCTACGATGCATTGTGTTTGGCAAATATCCAGTATGTGTGCAAAACATTGTGTGATGTGGGATCCCCTCACCTGTGTGTGTTGCAGTCCAGGTATGTGCTTGTGAGGTATGATCCGTGTACAATCTGTACTTGCAGGTGTGCTGTGCAGAGCATGGAGGCAGGTCCCAGGCACTGCAGATAAATGTGAGTCGTGCACTAGTGTGTGTGCCTTGCTTGTGTGCAGCACAGTGGAAGGTGCAAGCATTGTCCCAATGACCGCATGCCGTGCCTGCCTGTTACAGCCCTGCTGTAGACAGTCATGTGACAGCACCACAGAGGCAGTATAGCATGTGAAGATGTACATGTGTGCTCCACACCCCAGGCAGATGTCCGCAGGTCATGTGTGCAACAGCAGTGTAGTCGACCAGGACTATCATAGTGGTCTGATACCACATGCCTGTATAAGTACAGTATGAGCATAGTCAACAGTTGCAGTGTCCCCGTGTTCAGACCACCGCCTACCGTACACTTGGCTAGACACACACCCAGAGGGTGAATATACCGGTGAGCCATCACATGTCCCAGTACACTTAGCCTGTATAATGCCATCACAGGGTGGTCACAATAACATGTGGTATGACAGACATGTTGTACCAGGTGATGTGTCATGTGCGCATATGTTGAGTTGCACAGCCGTTCACACGTCCGCAACATATCAGTGCATGATGCCTAGTGTAACATGATGTGTGGAACTGCACTGTGATCCACAACAGGGTCATCTGAGACAGGTGTGTTGTGAATGGTGTAACCCATGGTTCCACGGGATATACACTGGTGCTGTTGGCTGCCATGCTGGGGCCACCAGTGGTGCCTGCAGTGGTCATACAGACATACTGCACACATTGTTCTGGCAAGAATGTCCATTGTTGTGGATGATGTGTTGCTACGTGAAGGTAGGTGTGTGTTGTGAATGTTACCCATACAGATGTGACCATCAGGCGCAGTCATGGTTGTCGACGGCATCACACCCATCCACAGCTTTCAGAACCCTGTCCCCAGAACGGGTGTCAGCCGCCCTCGTACTGTGTGACCTATGTGCAGATGGCGGAACACCTCCTACTGGCTGGCTAACAGTGTCATCTAGGAAGGCTATGTGATGGCTGGAATACGCCGTCATAATGTATAATGCCAGTATCCCAATGAAGTACATGGAATCACACACAGTACGCCATGGCTGGCATGTAAACCATGTACAACAATGACTGTGTGACAGACACAAACAATGCAGAGCCATGTTGGACATGCACCCATGAGAAAACCAAATGAGGTATGTTGCACATATCGATGTACAACTGTCAGCTATGGCCATAGCATGGATGCAGACGCATATCCCCCACAGGCAGTACCACGCCATGTAGGTAGGGGGGCATTGCACGACTACATGTGACAGTTGCTGTACCGACACATGTACTGCATATCCGTCATGTAGGGGTAGCAGTGGTACGTGACTGTTGTACATGCCTGTACATATGACCATGTCCCACAGGATATGTGTTATGTGTGTACAACACGTGTTGTACCGTCATCAAGCTGTGAAGTGTATGGCTGCCAGTGTACCTGTGTGACATGGTCTGCAATGGGTGCAAAGGTACACAGTAGTGCATTGCATGCCCACATGCCCACACAGGTGCATAGCCTGAACATACAATACAAAGAGGGTGTTGGATCATAGCAACCCACAAGAGGAGATGGTACGGGTGGCAACCCACTACCACCCGTTCGGGTAAGGTGTGCATGTCCATGACACAGTAGCACTGGAGAAGCTAGCAGTACAGCAGTACAGGGTGGCATGCATATATGTTCACTAATACCCCTGTGTGTCCCTCCACTGGCCCGTGGACAGACAGACACCAACACAATGTGCAGAATTGACATGTGCACAGCACATCACCGCTGCCTACTGTAGAACAGGCTTACTGTGTAGACATGTGCACAGAAGGTCTGCACCACACTCAAACACGTTATGTGTCGAACCCCACCATTATTTTAGCCCATGCCACAGACAGATGTGCACGCATCTGTGTATGTACGTCTGGGAATGTCCCCAGCCTAGCAGTATAGCTGTGTCAGTGTTGCGAACAACATACGGAATGGGCTGTGTGTGAGGTGTGCGTCATACGTGTATGGTCCGATCGACGATACCATCAGTGCCCCTGCTATGTGAACATCCCTGTCCCCATACATGGATACCCATGCTGTGCCCAACACCACGCTCCCCGTGGGAGGGATGGCGCTGTGCGGTGCACCAGCTGACATGGGGGTGGCAGCAGGCACTGGATGTAGACATATGTGGTACCCATGTCAGGCCAGGCAACCATCCATGTGCATGGGATAGCAGTGTGTGGGCACATACAGCACTGTGTTGAACAATATCGCAGCACATAGCACCTGTCAGGGGTAATGTGTATGCATGGATGTGCGATACCTGCATACACCATACACACCCCCACCAAGCAGCATGCAGCCTACCTTGCAGAAGGCCAGTGTCCACACCATGTTGATAGACATGTGTAATGTCCATATACACATAAGCAATGACATATGGAATGGACAGCCACCCTGCCAATATCAGTACCCCCCAGGTGGGTCACATCCCAGTGCCATGTATGTGACATACCCTGCCATACCATGCAGCCCTGCCCAGCAAGGCTGCACGTGCTATCACAGTCCTACATGGTGCAATGGACAAATGGCACTTGCACTATCAACCGTCCACACCAGTAATGGGGCACTGATGCACCCTGTGGTGTCACAGGTGCTGTGTGTTGGTGTGGACAACGTGCGTGTGCACATGCTATGCATGACCTTTCCTGCTAATGTCACATGGTTACACATTGTCCCATGTGTATCACATGTGCAATACAGGTGAGCCGTGGCAGGTTGGCCAACACCCGTACAGTGCTGTGTAGATGTACATGGCACAACACATGCATGTACAGGTGTCCATGTGTATGTGTGCAGTGCCACCGCTGACATTCATAATGGCCACGTACGTGATGCCTACTGACATATACACAGCATCCAGGTGAACAGTAGAACTGTTGTCACATTAGGACATGTGCCAACTGATATGAACACAGGTGCAGGCAGGTACACATGTCCACAGCAGGCTACCATCAACATGGTGTGTGTACAGTGTGATGAGTTGACACACAGATATGATATGAAACCCACTGCTTAATGGTGTGATGGCAACATGTCAGCTGTGTCACTGCCATGATGCATCACAGAGATTACTGTGCAGATGTTGTACATGTCATAGCAATGTATGTCCAGCAGTATGCCAGTACATCAGTGTAAATGTGACCTGTCACCATCATTATGTCTTACAGATAATGCCATTCGGCTGCCAGCCTTCAGCCGCCAGGAGGATGACGTGATTATCCCGTTGCTCCACGACAACTACGATATACTATTCAGCCATGTGCCACAACAAGCACAGCAGCGGGATGACTTGTGGCAGGATATGCGCAGGAGGGTGAACAACGTGGATGGCAACAACCGCACCTACCAGCAGATCCGCCGACACTTCACAGACCTAATTCGGCACGTGAAACAGCGTGCCACCGCAATCACCAGACAACAAGGTGGGACAGATGGTGGGCCACCAACCCAGCCCCCACTCACACACGGAGGAGCTCCTGGCTAGTCTGGGGACACCCAGGGAACAACATGCAGAAACACTCGCTGCCATCGTGGAGGTGGGTGTCTCCCAACCAACGAGCCTGGAGCTGCCTGGTAAGTCAGTCTTGCATGTGTGTATGATAACTGATGTAGGTGTGGGTGTCATAGTACACCACATAATGTACCAACACATGCCAGGTATATGGCCACACAAGCTGCATACTACAGTATGCTACATTGTGTTTGCAGACATGTGCATAACACATGCTACCACACAGGTACATGATGTGACATGCACAGTGCTTACTGTGGCTACAGTAATGGATAATGTGTATACTGTTGTGTTGCCCCTATACAGGTACCTCTGGCGTGTCGCACAGACATGGGTCCGTCGCAGGTGAGACTGTTGCTAGTAATAGGCATGTTACAGTGTATAGATATTCCCCATGTGTCCAGGTATGACATGCACACCTGGGTCTGCTCCAGTCATGGTATACAGGTTGCACCACCCGACACACACGCCACCCATGTACAGTAGATACAACCGTTAGTATACACCGGCATGACACCACATAACCCATCGGTGTGATATGTGCAGTCAGCTATGCATACAATGGTGGAGGTGTTCTACAATGGCTGCATGTGTAGTATGCATCGGAATGCCTTTGCGGTAAGCACACAGTACCACATAGTGAGCTGTGATCTGGCCAGCACACAGGTGTTACCAATGTGACCTATGCCCCTGCATTGTGTGCACACATTGCGACATGGCACATGACATGTCCCATGCACATGGTGTTCTTTCTGCAACATTGTCACACCATGACATGACCTACGCACGACATAGCAGACATCCACAATGTCTGCATAGCCTTCGGGAATGTGACACCTCAGACTAGTACGGGTGTATGTCACATGGGCCACCACAGAGATGTGTACACGATGCCCATCACACACAATTGTCCATGACCCAGTCAAACATGGCCATGGGTGATACCCACAGGCATGTTGCCACACAGTACATCTGCAGTGGGTAGTCACCGTTGCACCCTATCCACACATAGTGCGATCATAGCTGTAGTGGACCCCCTGTACATCTGATGTGGTACACCAGACAAACGAAATGCCTGTCTGCAGCCACTGGAGGTGCCACCAATGTCTACCATATATGTGCTGTGGAACAGCATGACTGTGTTGCAGACATAGCAATGCAATGCATCCATGTTACGCATCGCACAGAAACATACCTGTGTCTTGCTGCCATGCAGTGGCACAGTGCCCGTACTTCCCACTGTACAGCTATGTACACAGCTCACACCAACCACACCTGCACAGACATCCTTGTTACACATGCATTCTATCTGTAGCCTGTACACATAACACTGCACTGTGACATCCAGTTTGATGTGGTGCATGTGGTGGGACACCATTGTCACATGTCCAGATGTTATCGCACATGTTTGCGGTGTACATGACAAAGTGACGCCAGCCATGTGTACTGTTAACCCGCCTGTGGCCACACGGTGTATCACGGTGATGCATGCAAACTACCATGAATGTGTGTACTGCAAGCCTACTGAAATGACACCTGCTTGATGTAGTGTGCACCCCAGGGCAGTATGCATACTACCACTATTAATGTCTGGCCTGCATTCACTGAGCTGTGGTGTGGGAATGCTGCATGCCATCTGCAATATCACATGCATGATGTGTCTGCATGTGTGTGTGTCTGCGTGTGTGTGTCAGCGTGTGTGTGTCTCCGCATGTTTGTGTGTGTGTGTCTGTGTGTGTGTCTGCGTGTGTGTGTGTGTCTGCGTGTGTGTCTGCGTGTGTGCAATGTATCTTACAGTATGTCTTTGTATCCACAGGTGCTGTAGGTGCGTTCCCCTACTGCGGTCCATCTGATGCTAGTGTCCCCACAGATACTAGCGGTGATGACCATATGCATGAGGCACAGGCAGGGTCATCACAGGCAGAAGCTGTGCCATTGGTTAACATCCCACCTATGTCCCCTTCATCTCCGCACATGGTTCAGATGCCGACACATACCACATCACCGTTGCCCATAGAGGAAGGACAGTCATCAAATGTTGGCACTGAGCAGGACTGTGTGGTGGCTACAGAAGGTGCGGGTACACACCATGTTGCCAGTGTAATGACTGGTGATGTGCCACACAGGCATGTGGCTGGTGCTGCTCGTAGGAGGAGCTCTGGTAGACATGCACCTGCCGTACAGGGTGCAGCAGCTGGTATCACCAGATGCATGTTTCAGACTGTAATGGCGACACAGGCACGTGCCGAACGGCAGAACCAAGAAGGGCAGAGGCTGCAGAGGGCCGCAATCCGTTCCTTAAATGAGAACATCCAGTCATTGGCGAATGCTCAACAGCAGCTTGCCGATGTTCTGGATAGGAGATTAGGTGAGATGGTTGGAATCCTCGACCGAGGCATGTCAATCCGCGAGCGTGAGCTGTCTGTGCTGGAACACCTGGTAGGGGTGAGGCGTAGGACACGTGGCCGTAGGCCAGCAACACCACCTAGTGCAGGTCGATGTGTGCGTGCCACCTCTCATGCCCACTCACACAGTGCTGGTAGCAGCAGCAGTGCAGCTGGTACTACACCAACCACACCAGGACACAGCAGGCCACGTGGACGTGGCCCTGGCCAGTCCCAGCATGGACACGGTTCCAGCGGACATGTGTCATCGGAGAGTGGCCACTCCATACCTCCACCCGGTAGTGCCCGTGCGACCTCAGGCAGGCACGGGTCACGTGGCCGCAGGCAGACACAGTTAGCCGTACAACCTGCACTGTACAGTCTGGGGCTGCCAAGTATACCCCGTGTAGGCATCACAGATGGATGAACTGTGTACACACATACCCACACACAGCAGATACAACTGTAGGGCTCCACCACATCCACATGCATACTGCACAGTCATGCCCAGTAAATGCACCGACCCTTACACACACACATGATGTCATCCATTGGTACAGCCTATGCCCCTGGCACACATATCACCCTGTGCATATGATGAAGCCTCTGCCGCAGCACCTTGTTCCACACCATCGGTGCATGGTTATGCAAACATATTCTGATGCACAGGGTGGACAAGATAGTGAGAGGTGTATGTGATACCTGTGTCCGCATAGTGCGCGATGTGTATGTTGCAGTGGTTGTGTATGACAGGTGACAGGTGCGTATGTGACGTGGGTTGTGTACCGACATCATGCAGCAGACATACCATGTAGTGCAGGTGCAGCATACATTGATCTGTGTACACGGTATGTGTGGCAGTTACATGTGTAGCACCATGTTGGTTCTGTTAACCTGTATGCCAAATATGGTGTACTTGCATGTGCCTACTGGGAGCACTGTTATCAGTCCCCCACGTGTAGCTGTGGGTTACCCACAGGCACATCTGGCAATATCAGCATACCACAGGTACCCGCAACCTGCATGGACCCCTACATAGGTACATAGGCGCATAGGTACATACCAGCCTATGTGCCCTATGGCATGTGTAAGCCTAGCCAGAGTGTGTGTGGCTGTCACCACCCCTTAGGATGAGGATACTACATCCATCGGTCCGCTGTACCTCTGTCCAGCAGTGACACAGAGATGATGCCTGGTGCATACTCTTGGACAAAGTCAGTCAGGGGCTCTGCTTCACATGGGCTGGGAATCCTTTCCATGTTGTAGGGGGTCTCTGGGCGATGACCCTGTCCCCCCAGCACGTCCTATTTATGTCCTTGTTGAGGTTTCTGTCAGTTGCTTTTGTGCGCATGTTTGCTTGGAGCCTAGGAGGTGGAACATGTCCATGTCACCCAGGTCGGACATGGCCGTGTATGTCAGGCACAGATCACCTCAGAGCAGACGGGCTGAGAAGGTATACAGCCGGAGTCCCCTCGGTCGGGCAGCGTGTGACACATGTCTCAGCACCTTTATCCCTGTGTTGTCGAATGTTTGTGGTCCCTCCGAGTGCTGCAGGTGTCAGGTTAGGTACATCCCAGATGTGGCGTTGTACGCAATCATTGGTCTGATGTGTGAAGAGTACAGGGGTACAATGAACTCCCCCGATATGGATGTGAATCCCTTCATGACCAGGTGGCCACAGTGGAATGTCTTCCCAACCACATTGGCAATGTGAGTGTCGACAGAGGTTACCGACAGGTTTGGTACCCATGTCCCTGATCACGTCCGCCATTTTTAATGGATTACCACCTAAATGGTAAGTCGGGGTGAACATGTCTTTCCCACTGGGTAGGTCTACACCTTCCCTGGCATGTAGCATCAGGCCATGGCTCTGGCACCAGTTATCCATTTCTATGAGACCCCAGGTGGATGTCCGTGTCTGATGGGGTGTTGAGTATGGTGGCCGGTGTGCAGTCATCTGCATATCTTCTCTGCCACAATACCCCTATGTTTGCATGCACATTGGAAAGTTGAATGCCAAACAGGAGGGGGCCCAGGACTGAGCCCTGTGGGCCACCACTCGAGACTAGCTTGGAGTCTGACATGGCACCAGGAACACAAACCCTGTGTGGTGTGACCTCCATCCAGTTGGCAAACCATCGTGTGACATATGTCTCCACATGTACGCTGGTGAGCCTTTCCATGATGCCCACGTGGAGTGTGGTTTGAACGCTCCCGTCAGGTCATGGTAGTCTGTGCAAACCGACATACCCCCATCAATGGCCTTAGTGACCCCTCCAGACAGGTCAAGCAGGTTTGGGAGGCAGGATCTGCCCTTGACTAAGTCGATGTGGGTATGTTCCGGTATTGGCTGTACACCAATGTCTTTATTTATGGGCTCCAGTATGGACCTCCCCACAGCTTTGCAGACAAGGCTTGTCAAGCTGATAGGGCAGGGATGTCTACAGTCCATAAGAGCACTACCCTGGTGTAGTGGGACCACAGTTGCCGTAAGCCATCCATCGGGGACGTAGCCCGTAGTAACCCTAAGATGAAACAGCGGCCTTATGTGTGGGGTGAGGGCCTCAATGAGGTTGTGTAGCACACAGCCAGGGACACCATCTGGTCCCATTGATGCTGTGTTCACCGCTTAACAGATATCAGCTCTCTCCTGGGCATACGGGATGTTTGGGAGGCTAGACTCTGGATGGATGGATACGCCTCCTGGGGGGTAGATGTATGCATGGAACATGTCCACTGGTTTGTTGACAATGTCTGTGGGTTCAGTGATCATTGTACCATTCTGGAGTAATTCCGGGCATGACTGTGTGCACCCACCCATGTTCCTACCACAGCTAAGGAAGGCCCTATGGTTGTCTTATGTGTCCATTAAGGTACCACTCCCACAGGCGGCCTTGGAAGATTGTATGAGTGAACGTATGTTAACGCCGGTATTAATCAGTGATGCCTTCCCTGGTACTGATATTGGTCTGTCATGTATTAGCTCCAACTCTTGTTGTACGGTTTGTCAATGGCTGGGGTCCACCAGACCATGTGCCTGCCTTTGGTGGACAAGGTCCTGATGTTATCAGGATCGCTTGGTGCAGACGTTCCTGGGGTTGCTCATAGAAGGCATTTGTAAGGGTTTCAGCAGTGTGGCCTGTGTTTACCACTGGCATGGAGGCCTTGTATGGTACCACACCGGTCGTATGACGTGTGTGGTTCACTGTGGAGAGGTCATCACTGTGGTCTCCCATGCCGGTGTTGGGTGCAGGATGCGGATCTCCAGTGGGTTCACTATACGGTCTGACATCACCAATGAGGGATGTACATCCTGTGTGGAGCATATCGTCCCCATGTGTGATGATCAGAACTAGTATACGTCCCCCCCATGTGGGTATGGTGCATGGTTGTTCCACAGCATTCAGGTGTATGAACACCTGGGACCTTTGGTGTAGGGTGTTGTGTCCTGGGTAATATTCCCGGTCTATGTATGGGTGGTTGATGTCACCCAATATGACGGTGTTGTGAGAGCATTCACACTCACCAGTGTCTTCAGGAAGGCTGTGCAGGTATCCTGGGTTTGGGAGGGTAGTCTGTAGCATGCAACAAACTGTAGGGCAGTCCTACCATGGTTAATTGCACCTGGATATTCCCCGCTGCAACGTGCATCTCTGGCAACATGGAGGTGTGTGTACCCTTCATGGAAATGTAGACTCCCCCTCCTTCTGTGTTAGGTCCGGGTTATGGTCTTGAACGCGTGATGTGGGGTATGACCCGATAGTGCTGGTGTGCTCTCAGCAGCCCTGATAAATGTTTCAGTCACAGCACTGACATCGATGTCCTCCATACTGAGGAGGGCATTTGAGGGTGTGCAGCTTGGCCGTCGACCACTGGCAGTGAGCAGTATTACCCTGTGTGTTCTCCAGGTTTGTAGTGTAGGGTGGTAGGTTTATCATTCCAGCCGTGCCTGCAGTGGGCACTGTGGGGGTGGCAGGTGCCTTAGCCAAACCCTTGAAGACCAGGGGCGACAGGTGCGAGCCATACCATCCAAAGGGGCGTGGCGTGCCAAGCATGTCATCCCAAGTATGAGGAATCTGGATCCCCTCAGACTGACACCGGTAACCTGGCACATTATCAAGGGTGACCACTTTGAGCCAGTATAGTGGCATCATACTTGATGAGGGTGGGATACTGCCCAGGGTCAGGGACATGCCGGCCTGGGCTACACAATCTGAGTGGCCCTCTATGTCTCCTTTAATGTATCCCAGGGTGTTATGTCTCCAGTCGTTGACACCAGCATGGGCAATGACCGTGTCGTACCTGTACATGTTGCGGAGTGACCTGAGTGCATGTGTTATGTGGCGTATTCCAGTGCCCGGCAGGCAGCCCACTGTGATCATTCCCTTGTTCAGTCTGGTGGGTGGGACGTCGGTGTGTCTGACAGTGGCATCACCCATTACAGGTGTGTCTGGCAGTGTGTGTGTTGCCTTTGGGGCTCTGACAGTTTAGCACACTGACGTTGAGAACTATGTGTTGCATGTCCTATGTCTTGTGGAGGCAGTTGCTTGTGTGTCTGCTTCAGAGGGCTCGTTAGGTTCGTGACATGTTTTAACAGTGCCTCCAGGTATGTCTTAGTGTGTTCATGTGTTTGATTAGCATTTGCGATAGTCACATGTGACACTGGGTATGTGGTGTGCATGGTGTCCTTCCCCTCCCGCGTGGTCTTGCTGGTCATGGTGTGAGAGAGCACAGCCCCCTGTCTGGCTATATAGTTGCGTCTGTCACATGTATTATGTTCATTGGGGGAGGTGTGGCTTGTCTGTGGCCATGCGGCACCTGTAACAGTGGCCAGGACGCCCAGATTCACCATCTGAACAGGAGAGGTCACTAGCAATTGACCCTTCGACATGCCAGAGAACGTGAATGCATTTGCTGTGTAACCAGGTCAGAAGGCACCTATAGGGAAGTGGGTACACAAGGGGGTTCTAGGCCAGTGTAGTACTCCATTTAGTATACATGTACTTTACCTATGTAGGAATACTATGGGAGCAGGTGCAGAGCTCTTGTGATATAGAGAACAGACAGTTGGGATTGCAAGAAGAGAGGCCATACACATAAACCTGCGGAGCACGGAGCCAGATACAGTGTAACGTTGCTTACACGGTACATGACGCACATGTCCACACATATGTGCACCTGACGCCTGTGGTCGGTGCCACAGGCTACGGTGGACAGAGACATCACATACATGGCATGACACAGTACAGGTATGGTGACATTCTGCAGGTGTCGTACGCAGTGTGCTGGCTACTGACCGCAGGTGTCACCTGTCAGCTGTGGTGCACGGTGTTCGACAGTCGGATGCTGTACCGGTACAGGAATATGCCCGCATTCGCGGTGTGTACACCTCTATGGCACACACACCATTGTGTGCAGATGGGGACACCTGTCTGTGTGGTCAGCACCCTCACAAGACAATGCACCGACGCGCCATGTCACAGAGAGTGGTCTTGAACAGGTGGCCAGTAAGGCTCACAGGTATGGCAATGACAGGGCTGTACAATGCAGCACCAGTACGGGATGGTCACCCTGTGTGGTCAGTGTCCAGTCACAACACTATATCTGCATACACCCTCTCAACAGGCAGCAGACATACACACATGTTGACACACTGACATGGTGGTGGCCACACATGTCTACACAGAGGGATGACGTGTTGCATGTACTACACCATCCACATCGATGCACCCCACACTGAGGTAGGTACAGATCTCTACCATGGTGTACAGTGATGTGTGGCACGTGGCACATAGTCCCCCGATCTGTGGCATACATGGGCACACATTCCTGCACACATGTTGGTGCTAGGAATGCCACACCCGCCATGGGATTTGTGCAGGCGCAGCGGTATGTGGTGCATCCTGTGTACTACCACTGTATCTGGCAGCTGTGCCAATATCTGCACTTGGGAGGTGGTAGGGGTTACAGTGGCAATGTGACATATGGTCGATCACGCATGGCTGATGGGTATGCATCATGGCAGCGCTGTCATGTAAAGGCGACATAGCAGACTGTATGCACATGGCAGGGTAGGATGGTGTGTGACACACCTGTGACCAGCACCTGCACACATGCATGTGGACAGGTGTTTAAACAAATGGTGTACACACAGACTGCCATGCATGCTGTTACTATGCCACCATATGATGGCCCCCATGATGGGTATGCATGTGGGAGGGTGTTGCAACTGTGTTACGGACACCGGACACCACTCCTGCACAGCTGCACCGTGCACAGTACACGTGTCGCACGTATCCCCTGTTGCCATGTGTGTATGCATTGCTACGTTGTGACATGTGTGTCAACATACATGGAACATGGACTGTGGTATGGTATCACAGCTGTCACAGGCAAACTGTACAAGGGTATGTGTCCCAGTGAACACCGCTACACCCTGTAGGGGGTGCATACCACAGACATGTGTCCGCCTTCCCTTCATGTGTGTATTACCGCGTATGCCTGTGTTATGCATGTGGTACATCACAGGCTTCATATGTGTCCTGCGTGCAGTCCATGCACACAGCCAGGAAACCACATATGTGACATATCCAGACATTGTTTCACTGTGGTACAGCTGCAGTCATGTGTCATACCTGTGTCAGGCCCGTGGTATGTGTGGAGCATGCCTGTCCGTGTATACCGGTACGGGTGGACTACATCACACCTGTGGGATCATTGATAGTACATGTGTACTCTGCATGACGGACGTACACCGCCACATAGTCTTCTGGACATATGTCACATGCAGTTGCTGGACCGTGAGGCATACTGCTGCACCGATGACATGGTGCTGGCATAGCAGCTACAGTGTTCACTACGGTGTGTACATGTTCAGCCTGCACCCGTGACGCCTGTGCTGTCATCTGTGTGTGTACGTGTGACTGCATGTGTGTCCACCCTGTGCGTGTGTACGGGTTTACCTGGCTGTGACTTGCGGTGTGTGCACTCTGTCTGCATGCCGGACGGCGCATAGCACATACTACGTGTGTGAGCATGGCCGGGTTGCTGTTGTGTGGGTGGACACACACGATGGTCCACATTCTGCCTCCCATGCCATCGCCCCATGTGTATGCATGTCTGCACTGTGCCGATTCTAAGTGTCTGAGCATGCCCAGTAAGCAGCTGTGTAGATGGACACACAGTACAGTGCACACCGCGCCCGTCTGCATTGATACCTCGTGTGCATGCCTGTTTCCCTTCGCAACTGCCACGTCTGTGGCATGGCCGGTTGCTGTTGTGTGGGTGGACACACACGACAGTCCACATTCTGCCTCCCATGCCGTCGCCCCATGTGTATGCATGTCTGCACTGTGCCGATTCTAAGTGTCTGAGCATGCCCAGTAAGCAGCTGTGTAGATGGACACACATTACAGTGCACACCGCGCCCGTCTGCGTTGATACCCCGTGTGCATGCCTGTTTCCCCTTCGCAACTGCCACGTCTGTGGCATGGCCGGGTTGCTGTTGTGTGGGTGGACACACACGATGGTCCACATTCTGCCTCCCATGCCATCGCCCCATGTGTATGCAAGTCTGCACTGTGCCGATTCTAAGTGTCTGAGCATGCCCAGTAAGCAGCTGTGTAGATGGACACACAGTACAGTGCACACCACGGCCGTCTGCGTTGATACCCCGTGAGCATGTCTGTCTCCCCTTCGCAACCGCTAGGTGTCAGAGGCATGGCCAGTACACCATTCGGGGGTACACACTACAGTTGGCACCGATGTCTGCTACTAGGCGTGTAGCCATGGCCAATGACATCCTGCATAGCCATGGTGACCATCCAGGTGACTCATATGTGGCTGTTATGCCACAATGGCTGTCTACATCCTGCACGCCGGATGCCCTCTTATAGGGTATACTGTATGTGGTGCATCCCGTATCCATGTCGTGATGTACTGCTCCGTAGTTGGTTGGTATTCCCGACTGCAGCACTACCGTGTTACTGTACGGCCACCTTGGGATGGTAACAGGCTGTGTGACTGCGCACTCTGCCTTCATTCCCATCGGCCGCCTTGCCTCTGCAGATGATACCACCCACCTAGGGGTATGCCTCCTGACAGTGCTGTGCTCAGTAATCTCAGTAGCGCATTCTGTAAATGCATCATGCTGTAGTGAGTTCATGTAGGTAGGAGTAGGTTCGACTCCCGGCCCTTCCCTGTGTGTGTGTGTGTGTGTTTCCAGCTGCCTCTGCAGATGAACATGCTTTTAGACGCTTCGCAACACATACCTTGGCTATTGTCAGCTATTCCCTTGTGGGTGATGTCACCCACCTAGAAGTATGCCTCTGACAGCGCTGTGCTTAGTAATCTCGGTAGCGCATTCTGTAAATGCATCATGCTGTAGTGAATTCATGTAGGTAGGCGTAGGTTCGACTCCCGGCCCTTCCCTGTGTGTGTGTGTGTGTTTCCAGCTGCCTCTGCAGATGAACATGCTTTTATTCACTTCGCAACACATACCTTGGCTAATGTCAGCTATTCCCTTACGGGTGATGTCACCCGCCTAGAAGTATGCCTCTGACAGCATTGTGCTCAGTAATCTCGGTAGCGCGTTCTGTAAATGCATCATGCTGTAGTGAATTCATGTAGGTAGGCATAGGTTTGACTCCCGGCCCTTCCCTGTGTGTGTGTGTGTGTGTGTGTGTGTGTGTGTGTGTGTGTTTCCAGCTGCCTCTGCAGATGAACATGCTTTTAGATGCTTCGCAACACATACCTTGGCTATTGTCAGCTATTCCCTTACGGGTGATGCCACCCACCTAGAAGTATGCCTCTGACAGCGCTGTGCTCAGTAATCTCGGTAGCGCATTCTGTAAATGCATCATGCTGTAATGAATTCATGTAGGTAGGCGAGGTTCGACTCCGGCCCTTCCCTGTGTGTGTGTGTGTGTGTGTTTCCTGCTGCCTCTGCAGATGAACATGCTTTTAGATGCTTCGCAACACATACGTTGGCTATTGTCAGCTATTCGCTGACGGGTGATGTCACCCGCCTAGAAGTATGCCTCTGACAGCGCTGTGCTCAGTAATCTCGGTAGCTGCTCTGTAAATGCATCATGCTGTAGTGAATTCATGTAGGTAGGTGTAGGTTCGACTCCCAGCCCTTCCCTGTGTGTGTGTGTGTGTGTGTGTGTGTGTGTTTCCAGCTGCCTCTGCAGATGAACATGCTTTTAGACGCTTCGCAACACATACCTTGGCTATTGTCAACTATTCCCTTACGGGTGATGTCACCCGCCTAGAAGTATGCCTCTGACAGCGCTGTGCTCAGTAATCTCGGTAGCGCGTTCTGTAAATACATCATGCTGTAGTGAATTCATGTAGGTAGGCGTAGGTTCGACTCCCGGCCCTTCCCTGTGTGTGTGTGTGTGTTTCCTGCTTCCTCTGCAGATGAACATGCTTTTAGACGCTTTGCAACACATACCTTGGCTATTGTCAGCTATTCCCTTACGGGTGATGTCACCCGCCTAGAAGTATGCCTCTGAGAGCACTGTGCTCAGTAATCTTGGTAGCACGTTCTGTAAATGCATCATGCTGTAGTGAATTCATGTAGGTAGGCGTAGGTTCGACTCCCGGCCCTTCCCTGTGTGTGTGTGTGTTTCTAGCTGCCTCTGCAGATGAACATGCTTTTAGACGCTTCGCAACACATACCTTGGCTATTGTCAGCTATTCCCTTACGGGTGATGTCACCCGCCTAGAAGTATGCCTCTGACAGCGCTGTACTCAGTAATCTCGGTAGCGCGTTCTGTAAATGCATCATGCTGTAGTGAATTCATGTAGGTAGGCGTAGGTTCGACTCCTGGCCCTTCCCTGTGTGTGTGTTTCCAGCTGCTTCTGCAGATGAACATGCTTTTAGACGCTTCGCAACACATACCTTGGCTATTGTCAGCTATTCCCTTACGGGTGATGTCACCCGCCTAGAAGTATGCCTCTGACAGCGCTGTGCTCAGTAATCTCGGTAGCGCGTTCTGTAAATGCATCATGCTGTAGTGAATTCATGTAAGTAGGCGTAGGTTCGAATCCCGGCCCTTCCCGGGGTGTGTGTGTTCACAGCTTCCCTAGTAGAGTGTAGTTATTTTAGACGCTTGGCAACACATACCTTGGCTATCGGCGACTATTCCTTTACGGATGTTGTCACCCACCTGGACATGTGCCTCTGACGGTGCTGTGTTCGGTGGTCCACGTAGCGCATTCCATACCTGTGTCAAACTGTTGTGCGGTTGGGTATGTGGGGGTGTGGTCAATCACCATGCCTGCCACATGTGTGTGTGTGTCTATGCTCCCAGCTGCATGGGTTCATAGGCTATGGCTTTAGAGTTTCCGCAGAACACTCATATCCTGCCACCATCCCTGTGTTTGTGGATGGTGAGACGCAGCTCGTGGACTGCCTGTGTGCCTGCTGTGGTTGGCGACCTCCGTAGCATGTTCTCCACGTGCACCCTGCTATGGTGTGGTGGGGTGGTGCTGTGTACGTTACACTCACGGGCTTGCCACATGTGTCCGTCTGTATCTCTGTCGTTGTATATCTACATACCTATGTTGTGCCCATAGCGCTGCTCTTGCATGGACAGCTGTCTGTCCCATGTATCTCATATTTGCACGGCTGACACATAGAACTGTGGTACGATACATATCCACTCATTGTCCATGCAACGTCCGTATTCCAGAACACCCAAGAGACATCTGCTGGATATCGTGGCAGACAGCTATCCTTGCTGTACTGACACTGTACCCGTACACGCCATAAACCTTGTGTGTAATTGCCTATTTATGGTGTGTGTATGTCTAACTGTGCTGTATGCATGGTCATGTGTGTGTCCCGCTATAGCCATCTGTGCAGGTGTCGCCACTATGGGTAATCCTTGTGGACCGCTGTTTCATGTGCACTTCTGCACATACCTGCAGACCAGATTACTACCCACGGCAGCGGCCTTAGATCGACCGCTGCCCTAGGCTATAGGGCTCCATGGCACCCACCAGCACAACACATGGTGCCCCCATCCTGGTATACCTACATGACATACCTACTAGACAGGTGGCCCTACTAGTGCGGCGCCCTAGGCAGCCGCAGGATTGGCATATGCCTACGGCCGGCTATGAGCACATCACAAGGCATACATCTACATTCAGTGTTTTATGAAGGCTAGGTTATAATACCAGAGGGGGGACCTCATCAACTACGCTTTGGAATGCGGATTTCGATGGGTTATTAGGTGGAGGGTTGACCACACACCAGGGCTGACTGATTAAACACTGATGAAGCCGCTTTTGAGAAGCAGGTGGCTTAAACCCCCGTAACAGGAATGTAGTTTAGGTACAGATATACAGTTAACACACATTAGTCCACTCTTTCAGTTGTGTACCACTGTATTACATTGATATGATATGCATATCTTCTATATATATTGTTAGATCTTTGATTGATGAGTATTAGGCATAGTACAATATCATATAATACATGTGTTAATAGGATGTTTTTGTAGATGTTAATATATGTGTGTGTAGTTAACATTGCGTCTGTGCTTTATATGCTGTGGTTACATGTTCATTGTTTGCTGAGGAAGTAACCAATGAAAGTGTAAGGGGGGATATTTAAAGCCTGGATGCTTTTATGTTATGTGTAAGTCTGATGGAGCCTACGGGTGAAAGCGCTTACATGTCTATGAAGGAACCTTTGTATACCATTTGTGACCTGTCCTGGACAATGTCTACGTTGACTGTTTCATCTACCTATGTGTGTTTTGGATTGTGTGCCATAAGGTGCCAGTGGTTCTTTGATGTTGATTAGGTGTATTCCATGGTCAATTGACATTAATCCTATTAATTCACTGAAGGATGTTCTTCATAAGTGGGAACGCCATAGTTTGACCATCCTATGACCTTCCTAGCTGATGTTGTTATTGTGCCATTGGTATGTGTTCCACAGGTCGACCATTTGTTCCGCGGTATGGAAGCGAGTGATCCCCATTTTGGTGCTGGCAGATTGAGTGCTGTGTACGCCGGTATTTGCACGGCGGTCTGACTTTGTATGGGGAGTGTCTACTGTAGTCCCTATGTGTATTTCCTGTGTTATGCCTTACTGCAGCTGTGTGATTCCACCAGGTTTGCAGTTATGGGTGCCATCTTGGTCGTACGCTTGTCCATCCATGGCAATTGCCTACTGGACACTGGTATAGGGCAGTACACATTACACACCTGCATTTAGCATTATCTGGTGGATGCTTTGCACTATTAGTGGGGAGTAAGGCATGTGCTACACCCACATCCCTCCCACGGGGCGGGACGACGGATTATCTGCCAAACAACACCGAGCCCCATTTCTGCATACCCAGGATCCCATGGCTGTGACCCTCGACGGTACCCATTACACATCCTTCATGTGTGCGGGACTGGGATGTGGACGCAGTTCTATGGACTTGACGATCTGGGGATTTCTGTTCATATGTCCTGCATTTCATGGACACTTGTCATCAACCTTAAACACGCTGGTGGTGCATATGTCTAGCTGTGCCGTACTCACGGCTGTCGCGTCTTCTGGTGGAACGGTGACGGCTGGATGGAATTCTGTACGGATCAATTTTTGGGTCCTACAATGGACACCGATGTGCATATGTGAAGTGTAGAACTTGTTGGACTGTGTCCATGTGGCCAGTGGTTTTGACTGCTGCTGTATGTTCCCCATTCGCGGATGTCTGTTTGACTACCCATATTATGTAGTGCTACGAAAACCAGGTTTTTCAAAAATTAAACCAAATGGTGTACATCCAGAGATGCAGGTTAACAACTGCTTTAAATAATCCCCAGAAGTCCCAATAGGGAAGTATCGCGACTTTATTGTCAGAATGACACCACCATAACAGGTAGATCATGAGCACTTTCGCCAGGTCTTACCGGGCATTTTCAAGTGTAATTAGCAGTAACATATAACTAAATACATAATAATACATATTTTAATAATGAGGTTAATACTATGTTATTTGGCCAATAGCTTCTGCTATTGTCATACAATGCTGTGGGTGGTGCCGGTTACCATACATATGGCTTTCTCATACGCCGACTTCACATTTCTAAACACTAGTGTGGCCTCCTTTAAGGCCCCTGAGCCAGTGGTGAACATTACTCAAGCCACTGCATCACTTACATATGCCTTCTACCAGCACCTACAGGACTGCATGGATCAGGCAATCCCTTACCCAACTGTGGGTCTTTGTACCAATGCCAAGCATCCAGTGTGGTGTACCCCAGCCATACACAAGCTCTACAACGAGAGGAGGTAGCTACTACAAGACAGTGCAGACGCCTTGTGAGGTATGACACCCTTGCTCATTATATGTGAAGGACTACAAGCTCTCATGACATCATCCGGGGCAGGTCCCACAGATATATCACCAAGGACTCCACAGACAATCATACGGCCTTCTTTAGCTATGTTGGACACCTGGGAGGAAACTCCCAGATATGCTCTGACTGGGTTCATAATGATGTGAGGTTTACTGAACATACACACATTGCCAACATACTGGTTGACAGGTTCGGTGAAGACATCTCCACCCCCCCCCCCACATGGAGAGATGTCTGTACCATAAGATTGTGGCCCCCGAATATTCTGTAACACACAGGTGGGACATGCTCTCTCCAAGGTAGTGAACTCAGCATCCATGGGACCGGATGGTGTCCTGGCTGTGTACTCCGCGATCTCATTGAGGAATTAGACCCACAGTTAGGACAGCTGTGTAATCTTAGCATCACCTCGGGTAACATTACTCCAAGTTGTGGCGCATGGCGACTGTAGTCCCACTTCACAGGGGCAGTGCCTCCACTGACCCTGGTTATTACCATCCCATTAGCTTGAGAAGCCTTATCTGCAAAGACATGGGGAAGGATCATACTGGAGCTCATAGATGACAACATAGGGGACCTGCATACTTTGCATCCAACCCAGTTTGGCTTGGTCAAGGGCAGATCATGCGTTTAAAACTTGGTTGACGTTTTAGGAACAGTCACCGAGGCCATTGATGAGGGTCAGGCAGTCCATATAGCCTACCTCGACCTGGCAAAGGCCTTCAACACAATACCCCCCTCGGGTATCATTGATAAACCCATCGGCTTGGATGTGGACCCGTACATCGCAGGATGGGTTGCAAACTGGCTAGGTGACACAACGCACACGGTCATAGTTGCTGGCACCATGTCAGACTCACTGCCAGTCACAGGCGGTGTCCCACAGGGTTCTGTCCTGGGTCCACTCTTTTTCTGCATCTACATTTCCAAAGTACAAGCAAACACAGGGGGGTTATGGCTGACATTGTTTGCAGATGACTGCAAACTGGGTGCCATAGTGGGACGGACATCTGACACAGATATCCTTCAAAGGGGCCTCACAGATATGGATATCTGCTGCCAGGGACATGGCCTACAGCTGAATGCCGGGTAATGCATAGTCATACCCATCGGGAAGAACAAGGTCACCCCTAGCCGCCATATGGGTGGCAGTCCACTGAGCACAGAGGGAATTACCAATGATCTGGGGACCCAGGTTGTCAGTCACCATTCGTTCGACACACACGTTGCTAACGTGGTTCGGTAGAACTTCTACATTGCCCACCTGATCATGCAGGGATTCACATCTAGATCAGGGTAGGTCATCGTCTCCTTGTACTCATTACTCATTAGACCTATGATTGAGTACATTGCCCCGTTCAGAAGGTATCTGACCCAACACCTGCAGCAGCTGGGAAGGCCCTATAGGTTCATCGTCAGACGGATGCAGGGTGTCAGGTATTTGTGTTATGCTGCCCGACTGTACGGTCTCCTGCTCCATTCAGTCACATACCACTTGTTCAGTGGTGACCTGTGCCTGACATACGAGGCCATGGCGACCCATATTTGATGACTATGCTTCACCTAATGGATCTACATCCCTCAGAACCACAGGGGCAGGTGACGTGAACCTTGACACGGTCATTAATAGAATGTGTTGGAGGGACAGATACATCACCCAGACACTCACTATGCTGTGGAACAACATCCCAGTACATGTGAGGCAGAGAACCTTGCTGGCCTTGTTCGAGGGGGATCTTGTCCAATGGATGGGGGATTGCGGAAATACCCCAGGGATTACATCATTGTCACTGCTTGACAGAGGTGCAGCAATATAATAGGCATTTTATCTCCAGACTGGAGGGTTGGCAAAGGAAACATAACTATGGCCTAGGGTTATGGCTGCCCTTGGGTAGATAGCCTACTATGTACCTATGGACCTATGAACCTATGTTCATAGTTTGTCCCATTCACACTTGTCTATCCCCTATCCTCATTCATATGTGTATATTTCTGTGGCACATGATTGAACTATGTATTACCTGCAGGTATGCTGTCTACAGTGCACATACGTCACGGTTGATTACAGTGTATCTGTGTACCTACCTCTGTGATACTGAGGACTACCACACATCCTTCACAGCGTTACATGCATATGTCCATACTATTATTCTTTGGCTTGGGGGGGTTGTTAGGGCAACGGTTACACGTGTCCCTGTTTGTGCATGCGTCATGGTGGTCTTTGACCAGCCTCCGTTGCTATTGTGGGATGGTCGGTAGTGTTTGTGTGTGTTTGGGATGTGTTTTCACTGCCTGTACATCTGTGGGGGGGGGTGGGGTTGACACATGTTCCTCTTTGCAGGGAGCCCCATCCTGGACATTTGTGTCATGCATCGACATTTGGCACGTGCCATATGTCCTGTGCTATTCCCACAGTCATGTATGCCTTCCTGCATTACTACTGCGTGTTACTGGCTGTTTGTATCTGGTACACATGGCTATTATGGTGGATAGCTTGGCCTATTCCCATGCTATGACATACCCATTCATCCAGGCATATACACGTTATTCCATCCTTTGCGTTAGCCGTGGGTGTTTGGCCGTCCGGCAATGCTATTCTCAACGTGTGATGTCCCACCTTCACCTTCTGTGCCTGTAGCACCCTGTTGGGGTGTCCTGCTTGGTGGGCAGATGTTCCGCCATATGTGTTGTGTTTGACATGTCTGCATAGCTAATCATCAGTACGGTGGCTGAACATACTGCCTTGTCCAGCTGTGCACAGTTATGGGCACCGTGGCATGTGCACGCCTATGGGGTTTCGACAGGTCCATACCACATGCGGGATGTACACATTCTGCCGACACATTCACATGCGGCCATTTGGATATCTGTACCTGAGGTGGGTTGTTAACATGTGGGGTACATATTTGCCCGCATGGCACTGCCTAGAACAATACTTCTTACTACATTTCAGGTATACCCATTGTGTGTAGGTGTGTAGCTGCGCAAGGCTGCTAGCTGGGTTGGGTGCACGGTCGTACATGGGTGCGGGTTCCATGCTATGACGGGGCTGTTGTATATTACATTTGCATGCATGGGTTCTGCTTCTGGATATTACGCTTAGGCATACGCTGTCCTATGTGTATGCGACGGGCACATTGCTGGGTGTAGTACATGTTGCTATGCACATGTTTGTCTGTGTTTAGGGTATCTAGTTTCCTTCTTGTTGTTATATCGACACGGCTACCCGGCTGTGTACTCTCACTACTGCTGGTGACCATGCCCATGTGGCTACTTTTATGTAGGTGCGGCGCGCTGACATGCTGCGGTACACCTTCACTGGGTATGCCCACTGACAGTGCATTGCGTGACGGACACGGTATTACGCGTATCCTTTGTTCCTTGGACGGGTACACCTTGGACTTCGTGGGTTAATGTTTGGTTCTCCGTTTTGTGTGAATGGGTACTATGTTGCATAGTCTGCGTACGTTTCATTATCCACGGACCCTTGCTGGTGCGGTTACTATTGCAGGCGGCCTGTGAAAGTCAGCACTTTAGGTTGCTCATCGCCTGCCGGCTTGGCCACGCCTACGGCCGCATCCTACTTGGGCTCGCTCACGTGCCCTCCACACGTGTCTGTGGTTGCGGCGCACACTCATTACTATGCATATGGCGCTGCTACGCCGATTATTCACTGCACTGCCGGCGCAAGCCTTACACCGGCCTTGCGCCGAGCTTCATGAATCCCGGGGACTGTGTGTTCTGCGATGCATTTGCTGTGAACATCTGATTTTGTCATAATAGAAGTGCTCACTTATTCAATAAAAGCTACGTTGACTGTTCAATGTGGATCTTTTCTGTTTTGTTTATTACATTTTCTTTTGTTACTCGTGCTCTACATTCAACATTATTTTAAAATAGCAAAAATGCTGATATCTTGGTAATTGAAGTTGTGTGGAATGGTGCCTCAGTTACTGCCTTAAGCTTTTATAGGAGTCTGTCCTACATCTAAGGCCTTGGAACATTTCTCTGAGTAGACTAAGGCATATAGCAATAGTCACTGTGTTGCTGCTGGTGACTTTAATGCATCATTTTCTGGAATTCTTACTTGCCAAATAATATCTGTGGCAACAATTTTATTGAAGCCATTAGTAAACTGGGTTTTGTTCAGCATGTTGATATCCTGATAAGGCAGTGAAATATTTTGGATGATGTACTTACAGACTTGGATGCAGCTTTTAGATCTGAAGGAAATTACTCTTAACTTCTCTGGATTGTTTTGGGCTTTTATACTGTGACGGAAATGGACCCCATTCCTTAGTCAAGGTATGATTAAAGTTCAAAAAATTAGCATTGCTTCAGTCTTTGAAGTTTGGCAATTGTGCTTTTTTCAGCACCCACAATGTATCTAGAATCGCTTCCTTCTGCACAAAAGCATAGCAAGGTGGGGCAAAGGGGGAAGCTTCCCTGGAACGATGACCAGCCTTTGATCATCTGGTGCCCTAGGCAAAAGTCTCCACAGTGTAACCCCCACACCACTCGGTGCCCCCATTCTGGCATACCTACACCATCCAGATTGCTGGAAAAGTATCCCTGCTATTGGGTGCCCTAGCCAGTTGCCTAGTTGGCCTATGCTTAAGGCTGGCAATGCCTGGAACAAGGTACTATGGGGTATGATCAGTAGAAGCTGATTGGTGGGAAAGTGCAGCATGTGCACTCTTTTCTGTATAACTTATAGTGGGGGGTGCAAAGTAAAGGGGTGGGAACTGGTTCTGGCATGGAGCTCTTGTTTTATTTCTTTTGTTCTTCAACTTACAGCTGATTGGGGACTAGCATCGGGCACTAGATGAACCAGCCAAGACTGTGGCTTTCACATACAGGATGTGATTCAACAATGTAAGGCCACTGACACAGCTAATGAAATTAGGTCAAGTGAGTCATCCTTCAATAGCTCCAAAGATTATTTTAGGTGGTGAGGAAAATGAGAAGCCAAGCTTAACTTGAAAAGTTTTCTCCAAACAGGTAGTTTAAAAAAGCAGGTAATATCTGAACTAAAACGTAGAGATAGTATGTTATCAGGCAACATATTATGAATCACCAGCTCAAAAGCTTCGATGAGATCAACAAGCAGTGTACAATTAAGGCTCTCTTCATTCATAGTGGAGAGACGTATGTGTGAAAGGGTCAATAAATTGGCCTGTGCGCTCCTTTCCTGAATTGAAGCATTGCTGACATATTGGGAGACCATACTTATTAAGGTGATCAGTAGTTTGAATTTATTTTACTTTTTTTTTAGTACAATCATTGGTCTGAAATCTGAAGTACTGTACAGAAAAGGAAATAATTAGAGAGAAAGATGTTATAACAGACAGAGAGAGAGAAAAATGATATGAAGGCAGGATCTGCAAATGACATCTTTGCAGTTTTTCAAGAACTAAAAAAAGATGACATCACTGCATGGAATGCTCTATAATCCTTATGAAGAAGCTCAGAGCATTAACAATGACTGTTAAACAGATATACATCCAACTTTGTTGGAATATGGACATACTCCCTTGCAAGGTGTGCATCTATCACATTTAATTTATTAAAGGGCCAGGGATTAAAGAGTGAACTGCCTGCCTTTACTTTTTTACTTCAATTTGACAATGTCATTTCAGCACAAGGAAGGAGGAATGCAAACTAGTCTGGACAAAAGTTTCACTATGAGAAGCAACAAAGATGTCTACCATCTTGAAAAGGGGGGAGGGGGGCAATAGGGAGGTAGAATGACAGTATCGCATAGTTCCAAAGAAAAGCAGTAGGAGTAGTTAAGAAATGTGAACAGCCATAATCTTTTATGGTTCATAATGAACAATTAAAGTTAATGAGAAGGAACTTGAGATATTTGTTCAAAATACATATCTGTGAAAGAGACTGTAATAGATACAAACATTGTGAATGAGAAGCCACAGGCCTGGAGAGCTGTTGAGAATGTATAGAGAAACATCCAAGAAGAGATTTATGGCAACATTTCCAGACGTAGCAGTGGATGAGTATGTAAGTGTTTGTCTGAGACCAGAGTAACCTGATAAACTCTCTGCAGGGGTGGGTGGCTGGCATAAGTGTTAAGGTGCAGGGTTTGATTCTCACATGAGGTAAATGGCTAAGCTTAAAATGGCCCACAAGAACAGTTAGCCTAGTACTAATCTATGAACCTATGAAACAAAGCTTTCTGTTATTGTTCCTAGCACATCAGCAGTGCACGTATAGACTCCAGATTAACCAAAATGCTTTGAGTATGGGAAATTACTAGAAAACACATGTGAAGTACTAGAAAAAAGCTGCATTCTAAGATTATCTATACAGTTGAAGTAGAAATCTGGTGAAAATAATATTAAAGTAGTGAAATGTGGCACAAATTGAGATATAAAGGTGACTGAAGGTATCATTATCAAGTGGAGTTCAGGGGAGAGAGAAGGTATGCAAAAACTGAAGAGATATAAGGCAGATGAGGTGGCAAACAATTCAGAAATGAATAACCATGAAATTCCATTTCTGATACAGAAAGCTCCAGCCTGAGTGCTGATACTGGCTGTTAAGGATGTTACTAATAGCCTGGGAGTAGTTCAATCTATGTAATATAACAGGACTTATCGGATGCGTTTCTCAGAAAACTAGCAGATGCTCAATGCCGATGAAATGGAAAATCTATAGGAACCATTGAGAGGCTATGAGGCTTGTTAACCAGCAGATGATGGATATTTGAGAAAAGGTCAATATTACAGTGAAGCTGTCCTACCAGATGGAGCTGAATTTAATTGGTATAGAAGACAAAATAAGGCAGATGAAATTCAGACTATATAGGGCTTGGGGGGAGAGGAAAATTTTAAGATATTAGATTGGACAAAGTTTGCCAAGGAATCACTGGGTACATCAGTATCCAGCGATTCCTTTGTAAATAATCCATTCAGTTCATGACCAGAAGACTGGAATTGCTTGAGACTGTGCATAGAAACTGTAGGCCAATTCTGGTAAATTTTATATCACATTATGAAAAGGTAGCCAGTTTCTATTAAGCATGACTATTTGGAAATTACACTGCAACATAGGATTTGTTTTAAAGGTGCGATATGAGAGTGTAAAAAGAGAAAACAGAAGCGTGAATTGTCCTTCCTGTTGGCAATGAAATACTGAAACAATGGAATGGTGATTTCTTATTTATTTAGAGAGGGCTATTCAGTAAATTTAGAAATGGCTTGTGGGCTTGACTCAAATGTGCATGTGTGTGTGTTTGTGTTGAAAAGAAAGATAATGACAATATGCAATTAACAACTGTGAGGTAAAAAATAAATAGGTAGAAAACTTGGACCCCACAGTGAAAATAACTCTGTGTACATATCCAAAGATGGCACAAGCCAAGTGAATTTACTAAGAAATAAAATATAGATGAAAAAATATTAGTTGGACTGGGTTATTACAGTGGATAGAAATAAGGAAATCAAACTTTGTTGGACTCTAAAGGATTGAAAAATTCTGTAAAGTTCAAATGTCAATGTTTCCTTGTTCCTTAACAATGTGCCTCCAGTGTAAGTGAACTTAAGGAGCATTATTACTAATGCTGGGTGGCACGATGCCAGGACACTTCTATGAGCTAGGCTTGTAAAGGCTCCGGGGCCATTAATCCAGTACACACCTATGAACCTATTATTAATGACTTGAGATATAGATAAAACAAGTACGTAAGCAAAGCAGTATGAATGCTGAGCTTTGTTAATTCATTTTTATTGAACTTACTGATTTCGTTGTATCTGTAAAGTTTGAAAATATGCTACTGCTTTCTTTCACAAGTTTGTCCATTAGGATTGCATGGTAAGAGACTTCAAGGAACATTATTTATGATTTCAGAGGCAGATGACACTAGCTGTGTTTTACTTTTGACAGTGAGTATATAAATTATAATAACACTGGGTGAAGCAAGTATTATATTTCTTTATAAAGCACTTGATTAAGTTGACCAGTGTTTTAGGATAAGGGCTTCCCTTAGAAGCGATTCGCTTGGTTTGTACCTGCAATTATTTCATAGACTGAAATAGTTAAACATCTGAAACTTCTTACAAGATTGCATGCAAATGGAAACTTTAAACAACAGTGCAGTTTTCTGGTATTTGCAAAGTTTGAAAGTATATTACCGTTTCATTCAAGTCTGTAATATTTGTCAACATTTTAATGCAAGGGCCGACATGATGACTCTCAAAATTTAGGGAAAAGACAACTTTTTCTTTTTTTTTTTGAAAGAGTCCTTAACAAAAAAATGTTAATGTATTTCAGCAATGTTTAATCATCATGCAATATTTTTTTTTTTTTCCATTTCCTTTTGCTGTATGTATGCTGTCATCATGTTAAGTGATGCTGATGGTAAAATATGCAGTTTTTGTTCTATTACATCTTAAATCAATGTCATCTGAATATCAGGTTTTAAAAACCAGTATGCCATTTGTAGTCAAAACTGAGTGGTATAGTGCCCCATGTGTAGTCTAAACTGAAGCAACATTTGTATCAAGCTGTTTTCTACAGTTTAAACAGAAAAAAAATATTTTTTAAAGTAAAACTTGAGAACTGTAGCACTCCATGTAGGGTATAAACAGTAGAAATTGTTTGTTACATTTGTAGCATGAAGTTTTGTACAGTTTAAAAAGAAAAAAAAAAAAACCTGAGTGCCATCATGCTACGTTTGTATTATTTATTTATTTATTAATTTATTTGTTTTTTTACTAAAATGTGAAGGAACAGATGTCTTTTTTGTTTGCTGTTCACTTGAAGAGCAGGGGGTGGCACCGATTAAATAGCGTCTGCTTCCGTAGGAAGGATAGAAGCCTCTGGCAGTTTTTTTTTTTTTTTTTTTTGCTAGTCACTTGAAGAGCTGAGGTGGTGGGACATTACTTCATGGGGCTGATACAGGGCGCTGGTTGAGACAGCTACTCTTCTAACCTACGGCACGATTCACAAACTGCTCTTGCTGTCGCAACCTCTAAAGCTAACCTCCACTATAATAAATATGTCTCTCTTCCATTTCTGCCTCACTGTGACAATCTCCCCCACCAACCACTACTCCAAATTAAGAAAGGAGATGTTATTCTAATTCATTAGAAAAGTTAATAGAACAACCGGTTTTGTATCAACATGCATCTTCTGAACAATAAGAAGTAAGAAACTCTAATGTCTGCCATTACTGATTGATTGTGATCTTCAGTGATACCATTACTGACTGACTGTGATTTTCAGTGATACTATTACTGACTGATTGTGATCTTCAGTGATACCATTACTGACTGATTGTGATCTTCAGTGATACCATTACTGACTGATTATGATCTTCAGTGATACCATTACTGACTGACTGTGATCTTCAGTGATACCATTAATGACTGACTGTGATCTTCAGTGATACCATTACTGACTGATTGTGATCTTCAGTGATACCATTACTGACTGATTGTGAACTTCAGTGATACCATTACTGACTGATTGTGAACTTCAGTGATACCATTACTGACTGATTGTGATCTTCAGTGATACCATTACTGACTGATTGTGATCTTCAGTGATACCATTACTGACTGATTGTGATCTTCAGTGATACCATTACTGATTGAGTGTGATCTTCAGTGAAACTATTACTGACTGATTGTGATCTTCAGTGATTTACCAGATGAATTCAACATTTATATGTGCTAACATATAAGGAAAAATCTAGAACTTTCTGCAAAGTCAGGGATAGCTGACAATTAAGGACTGCAGGGAAAACATTTTGTCGAATTATCAGCCTTTAAAAGCTGTGAAACACTTCAGTATAACAGACTTTCTGTTTGTTATTATGGCAGATTGAGGTTCTAACAGATGTTAAGTTGTTTAATCTTCTCCCACGGTTTTCTGCTGGAAGGCACTGTCCACTTTGAGTCCATAGCATGAGGCTGAATTTAGCAGCACTAGGGTGCCATTAACAAACTTTTGTCAAGCATCCCTGAGTGTTGTTAAGTGTGGGTCTTAAACTAGGGAAGTTCTTAACAAGTTTAACTTTTTACTGATTTCAGAGTATAATCGTACTCCATGCACATTAAAATCAGTTCCTAGTAAAGTGTACTGTGCTTGACATATAGTATAATAACACAGATGGCACATGAGCTTTCTATCACACTATAATAAACAGTTTTGTAGTATTGAATCATCATTTAACTGGCTCTTCATCACCACAGCTGCCCAAATTATTTGAAATGTTTCCTTTCCAGTAGTAATCCCTCGGCATAAAATTCACTTACAATTCTGCCATCGTAGACATGATCCACAGATCCATAGTTTTCTTCCTAAAAATGATCAGTCCATTAGCAGACAATAATTTATTACAGTTTTACATCTGTTTTATTGTACTGTAAGCCAAGCACTATATACTTTACTAAGAATCTTCTCTTGTTCCATGTTAGTACTTTTCACTTGAGTATAGCTGCACTTATTTTTTAATTTATTGTCTGACTAACTGCTTGTGCTGCATCCTGGTTACTTTATAGAAAAATCTGCTGCAGATAAGAGAAAACATGCCTACCATTACAAACTGTTTCCCCCCACTAATGCATCATCCATAGTTGGGCTTGATGACATAGAATCAGGAAGTGTTTGGACAGTTGCTAAGCATGCAGTAAACAGAAGCACATGGTTGTTAAACTTAAATATAGGTCCACTGAAATAAGTAAAGTAAAAACTACACATTTTAGAATCTGAAAACCTACTTTATATTATGATTGCATAATTATACCAAAAAGAAATTGTAAAAAAAAAAAAATCTTTGCACATGATCTTTAGGCTCTAGAATTGACATAGAGCATAACAGTGTCATCATAAAAAAAAAGTGAAAAAAGCATGTTCATAGCGTAATAACTGTTACACACTATGTAGTTACAGGCAAAAAGCATGCCAGACTGACATGTTTAATTGCTTTTAAAGCTGTTTATTCATCACACAGACACTTTGCTTCTGCCCACTATGTGTGTGGCTGCACTGTTGTACAGATTTTAAAACTGTAAAACACGTTGCACTCCTACTTATTTTTCTGTAACTGGCAACAAGAGTAGCAGGTAAAGTTCCATGTACTACAGTCTCTGTAGTCCTAAGTAAGTATTATGTGTGATATAAATACCAGTATTCACTTCTCTAGCTTTGAATTGCTCTTCTTTTGATGTGAAATTCTTGGCATCCATATCTCAAACATGTAATATAGTGGATTATTATTCATTCCCTGATCACAACCAGGATATTATGTGTTCAAGACATGAATGTCAAGAAACTCATCTTGAGAGTGAAGCCTGAAGAGTAAATTTTGACTTCCATGTTGAGAACACATTATGATAAAAAAATGTATAATTATAATTCTAAAGTTTGCTGAGGGTGTAAAGATATCTATGCAGACACTTCCATGCAAGAATCATACATTTTCTATACTTTATTGCATACTTGGGAGGTGTATAGATGTCTATTTATGTCCTTTTTTCTCTTTTCCCAATATTTTCTAGAATCCTCTAATTGGCTCTTTTTTATTAAATATTTTTTATTAAAATAAAAAAAAAATGAGATTACAATAACATAATATAAATGGAAATATAGATCAGCATTTGTAAAAAAAAATATAAAAAGTAACACATAAAGTAACTATTTACAAGAGTGTCTAGTAATCAATGGGTTAACATATTGTTATGCATGAATATCACAAGTTATTTATTTAGCAGTTCTTTAAGGTTGTTCCACATGTTGTATGAAGAAGTAATTCTGGTAGTCCTTATTCTGATGGTAATGAGTTCCAACTGACAAACTTCTGATATAATGTTGATGAATTCATTAAACAAGGGAGTAGATTCATTTTTCCATTTTTTTTGTTATAACTTTTCTTGAAATTGATAAGATGCTCCAGAAGAGTGGATATTTTAGTCTAGAAACACATTCAGGTATTGGAGTATTAAATAAGATTAAAGATTTTGTTAAAGTAAATTTGTCCGTAAATAGAGCTTGTAAGAAAACGATTATATTGTCCCAGAAAGGTTTAATCACAACACAATCAAAGAACATATGTTGCCAATCTGCTGTACCCTCTAATTTTCATTTCCAACAAGCCATCCTTTTCTTAAACATTAATTATGTTCTGTGAGGGGTAAAGAAAGATCTATGGCTATATCTCAATATATCTCCAAGAAAATAATCTCTATTTGAGTGAAGAAGTTGTTTCTTTTGATGACAATGACATTAAACTTTTATCCTATTTATTTGGAAATCTATCATTGATGAGACTAAAATAATTCCAATAACTATCTCTATTATATTCTATTTTTTAATCACTTTAAATAATTTGGAAAAATACTTTTGTCATTTAAATCTTGTTTGGTCCAAAAAAAGATGGGAAATCAGTTAGTTTGAGTACATAATTTCTTACAGTTTGTTGCATTAATTTGATCTTGTGTTCAAGAAACTGTCTACAGTTTTATATATGCAACCACATATCTTCACCCAAATCAAATTTATTTATTTTATAATCAGCAGTATGTAATTATTCCTTATCTATTAACTGAAACCAATATTTCAAGTTATTTTCTTTAAAAATAGTCATTACTTGTAAGTTAAAAGTGGAACTATTGTTATGAGTATAGGCTATTGGGAAAATAAGAAAACAACATGCTTTATACAGTGAGTTTCTGTAAATTAAATTTCTCAAAGTATTTATTATGGTGAATATATATGTTTTATTAGAGCTATTTCAGAAATATTGTTTTATGAACCAAAGTAAAATATTATTTGAGAAGAAATTGTAATTTAAATCTTTAAAGCAACTAGTTTCTAACACAAAGATTTCTTGTAGCTCTTCCCATCTGTCAGTATAATGTTCATTTGACCAGTGAGTTACTGTCCAAATGGTAGAGGCTATTGAATATAACTCTTAATCTGGTAGCCCAATAGCACCAATTATCCAATCTCTAGTATGATGAATTAAAGCTAACCTGGGATTTTTTAGGATAGCATGACAATTTAGTATTAAAGAATTAAATTGTATAACACAGTATTTTGGTGATGGTAAAGATATCGATTGTATCATATATAATATTTTTCACAGGATAATCATTTTAGTTATGGAAGGTCTGTCTTCCATAGTAAAGATATATTTGTTCCAATTGCTTACAAGATTACTTATTAAAGCTAAACTATTGTTATAGTTGAGTATTATTATATCATTAATAATATCAGCAATAATTATTCCTAAATAATTTATTTTTCCCTTGAATTATATATTTGGTAAATGCTTTATCTATAGTCTTAGTATTAATATTTATTGGTAAAAATTGTTTTGCTAAATTAATATTAAGCATAGATTTTTTTTCCCTGAAAGATTTCCATTGCTTTAAAGACAGATGGAAGTGAACTATTACATTCACTTAATGTCAATAAGATGTCATCTGCAAACAACTGAGATTTAAATAGTGAACTTTTCCCTCACCTGGATACTTTTAATTTTGTGTTTGACCATATAACATTGGTAAATGGTTCTGTCTAAAATAAAAAGCAAAGGTGAGAGAGTACATCCTTGTTTGGTTCCTTTAGAAAGTCTAACTGATTCTGAAGTATGTAAACCTATTTTAACATATGCAAGAGAAATTTCATAGAGAAGATTGATAAGAGGAATGAAGTTACTTGAGAAGTTACTTTCCTTCAGTACTAATGAGAGATAATTCCAGCTAACAGAGCCAAAAGCACTGTCAATATCTAAACATATTAATGCTATTTTATCTTTTGTTTTAGTTATATAATCAATTGTCAATAATCTTTTAGGTTCATAGGTTCATAGGGAGGTACTAGGCTATCGGCCCTAGGGCCTATACAAGCCTAGCCATAATGATTCCCTGGTTATTGCTTCACACAAATATTTACTTTCCTCGACCCTGTTTTAATGTTACTGTATGAATTCCTGTTTAATATGAATCCAGTTTGGTCACTGCTGACCATAGATGGTAGAAACTGTTTTATTCTGTTAGCATGAATAGCCATGAATAATTTAAAATCTATATTTAATAAAGATATTGGTCGATACTGGTGCAGCGGTTAGCACTGCTGTCTTGCAGCAAGAGGTTCTCTGGTTCAATCCTCGGCTGGGGTGCCTTCTATGCGGAGTCTGCATGTTCTCCCTGTGGTCATGTGGGTTTCCTCCAGGTGCTCTGGTCTCCTCTCACATCCCAAAGACATGCTGTAGATGGATTGGACACTCTAAATTGGCCCTAGGTGTGAGTGCATGCATGTCTGTGCCTTCTGTGGAAGGTTGGGTGCCGGACTGGCAACTCAACACCGTCAAACTCCACTACCAATCATGAGTGGACAGGTGATCCACTGTGGCAACCCCTAACCAGAAAAAAGCTGAATGAAGAAGAAGAAGATTGGTCGATATGAATAACATCTAACAGGATCTTTACCTGCTTTTAGTGCTGGTGAGATGAGAATATACTTCCAAGATGGAGGAATATTTACCATTTCTTGTACAATTGAGAAGACATTGAATAAAATAGATGTGGCCTCTTTAGGCATTAACTTATAGAGTTCAGGTATTATACCATCATTACAAGGAGTCTTACTGGGTCATAATATATTGATTTGGGTTTTATGTTCAGAGTAACAGGTTTATATATTATTTTCATCTGTTCTTCAGTTAATTTATTCTTGGTATGCTTCCTAATAAATGCTTTGATTTCTTCCTGGTGGTCTATTAATGTATTATTTTTGTTAATGGTTTCAACATGAATTCTAAATTCTTTCAGTATGTCTTCAATTTCAGTTATCTTTTTGCTCTTTTAGAATATATATTTTTAATATGATTGGTTCTATTTAGGATTTTCATTCTGTTAGCTAAGTTATGCATAGATTTAGATTAACAGTGAAATTTATAATGTTAATCCTTTACAAATTAATTCAACCTTATGATTTAAAATCTCTAACTATTTTTTGTTTAAGGTATTAATTTCTTTTGTTATGTTAGCATTTTTTCTTTTGACTTTCAAGTTTTATCTTATCAGTTTTCCTTGCAACTCACACTTAACTTTTTTAAAACCATACTAAGACACAATTCTACCATATAGATATACTTTAAAGGAATTCCAGACATACATTTCAGACATGCTATCTGTGGAATTTCTGCAATGGTCTGTATTTCTTTCACTAAGCAGTCTTTAAATTCTTAAAGTTTAGTTATATAAGCAGCTCAAACGTTATGGCTTTATGGTCTAAAAGTGGACATGAAACCATCTTAACCTTATCTAATCTATCTTGTAGTTCATTATAAATATATCGTTTATTGATTCTAGCTTGATGTCCATGTCTGTTTGAATAGTAAGCAAAAAAGTAAATCTGTGTCTGAAAAATTGCTTATATGTGTAATATGAAATATGATAATTATTTTGCTGAGACAAATATTTTTCTCTTTCTTGTGGAATTAGTATCATCTGCTTTTAATAAACAGTTACAATCCACTGCCAATATGATACCACCTTTTGAAATTTGGACTATTTGGTTCAACTGATTATTAACAGTACTAATTCCTATTCCTGGGATCCAATATACATTAATGAGGGTATATATTCTTCTTTTAATTTCTATAGTTACTGAACAAAACATTCCCTTCTCATCATTATATAATCCAATAGTTTTAGATATAGGTTGAGCATTTTTCCATAGAATAGCTACTCCCTCTTTTTCTGGGTATAATGAGAACTAACTAACACATAATATGTCTTAGTATTAAGTCATTCTAAATCCACCTGTAATAAATGTGTCTCCTGTGAAAATATAAGCTGTGAATTAAATAATTTTAAATACCTATTTAAACTCCCTCTTTTACAACAAAAGTTGAGACCATTGATGTTAGTAGAAATACATTTAATAGCTGACATGTGAAAGGTTTAAAACAAATATTAAACATACTTTCATAATTTCAAAATTATAATAGCAACATTGTACTAGTTTTTAAGTCTGGAAGTGGATATTGGAACTCATATATTTATTCAATTCTAAATCAACTGCATAAATATAAATATCAGTAGTAGATACCCAAAAAGTATAAAACATTTCCCATATTGTTGAACATATATGCTTTAAAGCCCACAAATCTCTCATGGAGTCTGTAACTCCTTGTTTGGATATTTAAACTATCCAAACATTCCTACCCATTAGCCAGAGTGAGAGCACTCCTACCCCACTACTAAGATAAAGTTATTTGTCAAAACATCAGAATAACATTCCAGTCATTGTTTACAAAATTTCACCTTTTAACCATTCTTATAAATGGTTATGAATCATTTAGCATATGGAATATTTCGTATTGACATTCTGATCTCTGTATATTCAAAGCAAATACTATATATCATTAATTCTAGCATGTTCCGTTTCCTATTATATATGTTTATAAAAATATATAAAATATACATATGAATGCACTTATGTTTACTTTCTAATAAACTAAAGCTTGATACAGCTATCAAACTTAGTTCTTTTAACATCTAACTCAGTATTATTATTATTATATATACTATGAGTCTAATAACTGAATGTACCATAAATTACTCACATTTAACCTTTGAAATACCAAGAAAACATTTAAGTTTCAGATGCAGTCTTATATTAAAATGTGATGATAAATCAAATATACAGGACCAGAATAATGTAAGGTACAAACAAACAAAACGTGTAAAAATAAAATAAAGTACCGAACCAACACAGCTAGACACAGACACAGTTTATTAACGTGTAAAAAATAATAAACAGTAAAAGTAAGTGCTTCTGAAAATTCACAAGAATCTAGAATGTCCACCCATGAGGCCCATTGTGTCAGGCAAAGGTTGGAGCACAGTGCCTTTGTCCATTTTTATTGAGAAGAATTTACATCCATTATTAGGTGACTGTGACACAGTGTTGAAGGATACGAAGACTTTTTTGTCCAGATTGTTTGATAAAGTATCTAACATAGCTAATGACTATATATTCATTACACTAGACACTGAATCACTGTTTACAGTGATTCCCAATGACTGGGGTGTGGAGAACGTCAGAGCATTTTTGAATGATAGGCAATGTTTCACTAATGATAAAGTGAGTTTGATATGTACACTTTTAGAGATTGTACTGGAGAACAATGTGTTTATATTTGAACAGGAATATTTTATAGAAAAGATTGGTGTGGCCATGGGCACAGCTTGTGCCAACAGATATGTCATCTTTGAACTGGTACAGTGCGAGAAAATGAACTTACTGCAAACCAATACCTTTTCTAAGTATACAGCCTGGTACATACGTTTTGTAGATGCCATGTTTTTATTATGGCAAGGCTCTCTGGCTCTGTTAAAAGAATTTGTAATTTACATGCACAGTACAACCAATTTCGTTAAATTCACATATAAGTACTCAACTGAAGAGATAGAATTCTTAGATGTGAAAGTTAGGAAAACAGATTTTAGTAATCTGCATACTAGTGTTTATAGGAAACCTACAAGAAGAACAATTTTTTGCATAAAAGTAGCAAGCATCCTAGGCATGTTACACTCAATGTGCTGAAAGGGCAGGTCTCTAGAATATTGAGATTGCACAACGATGACTCCCAGTTACAAATATCCATTGACTCTCTCAAGCAAGATTTTTTAGGCAAAAGTTACAATGAGAAAGAAATTGACTCTTGTATCACCAATGCATGGAAAGAGAGGGAAGGGAGGTGTAGAGCCTATTTCACTGATAAGGTGGTATCAGATACACCAAAGGCATCATCTGTTGATAGAGACACTTAGAGTCGTCTTACCATATTCTAGTGATATTATAAAAAATAACTGGAATATACTACATACTATAGAAGAATTGAAGGGAGTGATAATACCACACTTCACATTTAAGAATAAGTCCTTGAAGAAACATCTGTGTTATAAATCACAGTACTGTAAAAAAGGAGCTCAATCAAGCATGTTGGGTACCTTTACTTGCAGGTCATGCTCGGCCTGTAATTACATATTTACAGGTTCAGTATACACACATCCGTATGCCAACTTTAAATTAGAGCTCGATTTTATGCTGACTGTAAGACAACCAACATTGTTTATTTTAGTAGTTGTCAGGTCTGTCATGCCTTTTATATAGGCAAGATTAATAGATCCCTAAAAGAAGAATTCTTGAGCACTATGGGGATATTAAACGTAAGAAAGATACCAATGCGCAGCATATTATACAGCATGGGTCAGAACACATATTTAAGTTTCTAGTACTTCAGATAATGGACGTGGGGATTACAGGTGGTGACTTAGTAAATCATACAGAGACAGCAGAACAGAAATGGATTTTACTTTTTAATGCTGACAAACCACCTGGATTAAATGGCGTACCTAGCCTTAAACCATTTTTGAAAGGACGTCCACTTAAACACTGAATTATTTTTTTTACAACTGATTTATTAGTGTATTTTTTAAGTATTTATTCTTCAGGATTTTAGATGATTGTATATTAGTGTATTTCTTTTGAAAATATCTTTTAGGCTTAATTGCTTTGATTAATCTCCAACAGCTAATTGGATGACATCTATTTTAAATTAGATGTGTACTAGCTAGCAACTTTTCTGCTGAAGCGATATTGTAATCGCAAAAATGCTTACTTTTACTGTTTATTATTTTTATGTGTTAATAAACTGTGTCTATGTCTTGCCGTGTTGGTCTGGTATTTTATTTTATTTTTACATGTTATATTACATTGTGCTTTTTTAAATATAGCTGTTCAAAATATAATATGATATTGAGCTAGTTAATCTGTTCTTTAAATAAGTTTGTCTATTAAAGAAATTGAAAAATTAAAAGAAACAGTAACCACATAGTAAATAATTGTATATAAATTAACTCTATTACTTCGATTAGTTATTCTTTAATAGGTCTGTTATGTAACAATAAAGGTTTTAGTACTTATTTTTCTTCTAATTGAAAATACCGGATGTATCGCTAAGATCTTATGAATAAACATGAGATCCACCCTTAGTGTTTTTATTGATAGGTAAGCTCTTTAGTTTGTTCAGGATTCAACAGTTAGTCCTGTTTGCTTGAGACCATGATGGGAAGCCAATAACATCAGAAAAGCTTGCAGTGAAAAAAAAATTAAACCAAAAGAAAATCACAGCTTAGGACAACTCTCGAGCCAAACAATTAGCAGTCTTCTTCAACACTCACCATTGTCCCTTAGAAACAAGACCAGTAGACCACAACAACCCTTTATCTGTCAAACTGTAAAGTATGCAGAGCCCCATCTGCTTCTGCAACCAGGAAGGAGAAAATAAAGAAAGCAAATCACTTCCTTGCCGCAACAAGCTCAAAACTGACACCCACATGTCACATAGAAGAGCACAATAAGATGTGTCAGATGAGCCATAATAACAAACAAAATGGCAATCCCCAAAACAAGCTATTGCCTTAACAGTATCTCCATAATCACCGCAAAACATCAAAACACCAGCCATCCTCAACCATCAACCAAAAGGTTATGATCAGTTCACTACATATAACCCTCAATGCTCAAAGCATCCTCTCCCCACACCACTGACATATCCCACCAGTTGCTAGCTTCAATATAAGCATGATGACCAAGTCCCAACCAGCTCACAAAGGACAATAGGCATAAGAAAAAGAAAACAATAAAACCACACTATGTGCTGACTACTTGACTTCTGAAATAGAAATAAATACTGAATTGGCATCATTAGAAGACCAGTTGGCTTTCCAATTTCATAATAGAAATATGATTAAATTATGCTACCATACTTAAACTAGATATTACGCATTTTACATACAAATCTTACTGATGAAACTTATGTCTCTAAAGTAGTATGTGATTAGATGTTTACTATGCCCTGATGTGTTGGTTTACTAGAATCAAAGATAAGAGATTTTAAGTTAGATATAATGAAGCAAAGTAGACCCAGATTTTGAATATTTATTTATACCTAAAGCGATTAAACAAGAAAAATGTTATATTAGTGATTTACTAGCACTATGGACTTTTCAAATGTTATTTTTAAAATAATACAATGTTATTAGAATTTAATATGGATGGTTTAATGTAATATATAGATATATAGAGTATTAAGAAAGTTAAGGTTAAACTACCTTATTATAGAGAATCTCCATGTTTTTCCTACCTCAAATAATGCAGTTGAATATAGCTTATTCATATGATATTTAAAACAAAGATTAAAATTAAATATAGACTGCCATTATTATTATTACTTGTAAAAATTAAGGAATGTTAAATTATTTGTTTCTTAACTTCTTTTTATTAATCTTTCATCTTGCTTTCTCAGCCTGTCTCTTTAAGGAAACACAGTTCCAGTCCATATCTTCCATTTGATTAAAAATATTTTTTGAAGATATGTTAAGGCAGCATTAGATTCTTCAAAAAGCTTGTCACCATCAGGAAGGAATACCTTCAGTGTTGCAGGGAACAGTAGGTGAACTTTAATTTGCTGTTTCTTAAGTTCTCTAATTAAGGGCAGAACATATTTTCTTTTAGATATGATAACTGTAGAATAATCATTGTCAAAATGAATTGTTTTGTCATAAATTTTGAGTGGAGATTTTGCCCAGGCAGTTTTTAAGATGAGTTCCTTATCTTGAGAAGAAAAAAAATCTCACTACTGTAGATCTCAGATTGAGTTATTTTTGTAGAAGGTGTAGTCAATGACCTGTGTGATGTTTCAGTTCCAAATGACATTGTTTCAGGCAGATCTAGTATCTTTGGAAGCCAGAATGTCAGAAAGCTTACCATGTTAGTCCCTTCTATTTTTTTCTGGTAAATCAAATATATGGATATTAATTCTGTAACACCTGTTTTCTAAATCATCAATTCTGTTCAGTAAAACAATATTTTGTTTTAATACAAAGTCAGTGTTATTTTTACATTTAATCTGCTTTCCATGTCACTCAGGGAATCATTGATGCAAGATATTTGACTGTTGTTAAAGAGCTTCCTGGATCTGATCAATTTGTTTTATGCATTTTTCATTGGAATTATCTAATTTAGTGTCCATTTTGTCCATCTTCAAAGATAATTCCTGTATATTTATGAGAACTGACTGTAGTTCCTTTTTAAAGGATGAGTCCTAAGCAGTTTTCTTTGAATGACTGGATATATGAAGGATTTTCCAAATAAAAATTTGACAAGAAAATATATGATAAACAAAAAGATTCTTTGATATAATCCTAGAGAGCACTTTAAATTAGTAAAACTAACTGCTTATTAAATTTTGGATTTTTAGAAGATTTATTTCCTGTCATAAATGTAAAAAGTAACAGAGTAAAGGAGTTCTGTTGCTACTCAGTCAACATCCTAGCCACATACCCCCAATTGTCTCTTAAAATTTATCATGCAATATTTTACAAACCATGCTAATTATCTTTTTTTAAGAACAGAGTATGTTCCAGACTCAGTGAAAAACACTACCACATCTCTTTGTCTTTTCCTGTCCCGTGTTATCAATCCCTGATTAGGAAGGCAGACTCTAACCTACAGCCCAACATTCTGCTTAGTCTCATCCCACTCTTTTTTTCTTTTCCCTTTCTAATATTTTGCTCCCAATATCTTGATTCCTGTGATAATTTCTCCAGTAAATTCGACCCCCTTCTTGCCTATTTTCTGTACCACTACTTGTAGTCATTCTGTCTGGTAAAATTTCCTTTCTGCATTAGTGTGTTGGCTTAGTGCTTAGAATAATTTTTGCCACTTTATAATATTCTATGTGTTTCTTTTTATGCTCTTTAAGGACTTATGCCCACAATCCTACTGTCTGCTTATTTCTCAGCCATCCCCCCATTTCATAATCATCCCTTTCCATTTTAAGTTATAAATTTCTGTGTGAGCTGTAACCATGTAGCTCTAAAGTATTCCTTCAAATCACTAGATCCTAAACCACTGTGTTCCATGGGGAAATTTGGCTTACCCCCACTTAACTCTTGTTGTTCAAAACTTCACCTGTGGTTGATAAAAATAAGCCTGACTTGTATATAAGACTAAAGGGACTAAAAACATTTTCACTGCTTTTATCTTACTAGTCATAACCATGAGTTTCCAGCATCTCAAATGTTGTATATTTTGTTTAGTCTCTTCCCATATATCATCAACTGCCATGACCGAGCTATTTTTAATCAAGATACCTAAATACTTCACCATAAGATGTCCCCATAAATATGAATATTTCTAAACCAATTTATGTGTGGGTATACATTTTAGCAGTATAGCCTTTGCTTTATCTTCATTTATTTTATGTCATGAAAATCTCTGAACCGGTCTGAAAATGTTCTACAACTGCAAAATGTCGTCTTCTGTATATACCAACTACAAAATAATATCTGCAAACAAAGCTAACTTTCTCTTGATTAACATACCCATTGCATTCTTGAATTTGTGAGTTATGACGGGGAAAGTTTTTAAGGGTCTGTTCATTAGTTTTCTTTTTTACTACTATTATTTGTAAATAGTTTATAGTTTTTATAACAGAAGACATCCTTTCTAGGTTCCTCTGTTCAAGCACAGACTGTGAGAGAGAAACCTTCCCACCAAAATTCTTGCTTCTGACCTTTCAATTGTCCCCTCTATTAATGCTATTTTTCTGTTGTGGAATGCAGATGCTAGTATTGCTCTATTTAAAGTCCCAGCTTGACAGAATGCTTTCTCTACATGCTTTCTCTACATCAAGACCCACCAAAAAAAAGCAGCATTTTCATATGCTCTGCTTCCTTCTCAGTCATGAATGTTCTATTAATGTTGTCAAAGTTTTGTTTCTATGCCAGAAAACCACATTGATAAGTATCTTTAAGGACTTGCATCCAAAATCCTACTGTCTATTTCTGAAACCCCCATTTTATAATCATTTCAGTTTATAACCTTCTTTTTGAGTTATATACATGGGCTTTAACCTTGAAGATCTAACATGTCCCTTCTGGTATGGGTTTGTCATGATTATCACTTTCCATTCTCTTAGCTAGCATAGCCATAAACCCTTTATAAACATGGTTTAAAATTGAATTCCATCTATATGAAGCTGAGTCTGATGGTTATTTTGCCCTCTTTGAGTAATGCAGTCACCACAGCTTTCTTCCTAGATGCTGATACCCCACTATTTTGAAATATTGCTAAACAAAACCTTCCAGATCTATAATACTTTCTTCCATTCTAACTTCCATACTTCCAAAGAAATACCATCTGTTCCTGGAGTCTTCCTTATTTGATGGGAGTGGGAGATTGGCATAATGGGTAAGATGTTTACCTTACAGACATAAGGTACAGGGTTTGATTCTCACATTGGGTAATTGGCTAGGCTTAAAATGGCTCACAAGGGCAGTTAGCCTAGTACTAACCTATGATTGATTTTACATCGCTGTATATCCTGTATTTCTTAGTTATGAATTATTTCGCCTTAACTTCCTCTAACCTTGTCATAATTAAGTCTAACATAAATATTTCCATGCAAACTTTTTCTTCATTTCACCATTCTTCTGCTTTATACACATGTTCATAAAATGTCCAAAATATCTGTAATATCTCTATAGAATCTCTTGTTATTTTCCTTGTCATAGGTTCCCTAGGTTGAAAATAAGCCTTTCTGCTGCCTAAGTCATTGTGCTAACAGTTTTTGTCTCTGGATTTGTATCAGAAATACTTGCTTACCAGTTTCCTTTCTGAACTCATGCACCTTATACAAATACTCCTTTATTTTCCCTTTAGCACCCTGCAATTTCTCCTACTCTATTCTGTGAGATTCCCCTTTCTCTGCAATCTTTAACTTTTGTCAACTGCTTTATTAATCCGTATTACTTCTTTCCCACATCTTTTTGGTATTTATTTCCCATTTCTCAAAGTCTCTTATGTCTATCATGTTTTTAAACCACATTTTCAGTTTATTCCACTGACTAGCTACCACTTCTAAAGAAATGTCAATCTTCCTTAATAAATCTCATATAATTTCTACTACCCAAACATTAAATTCAATTCTTTTCACAGATAAGTAGGAATACACCAGTATCTCAGTTTTAGTGGATTACACTGCATTTTATCTTAGTTTTTATTGGTGCATGAAATATAATAATTATCAGATGTTTCTAAAAGATTTCAATTAAATCCACATGGATTTGTAAAATATAATTTATATCCAATATATCCCAGTTATTGTACCTTTTGCTATAATATAGAAATTCCATTTGATTTCCTGACACTGAAATTTACATTTTCCATACAAAACATTATAAACATCTTCAGAAATCTACCCTCATTTGCCTCACTATTTGCAGATCATGTTCCAATCTCAGGTAATAAATAATAATCCATACTGAAAGCTTGCTGTTTCTCCCCAAATTCTCTTAAGCTTATAGTGGTAGCTGTAGGTGGTATATCAATGCATTTTAGAGTGCTAGTGCTCCCTACTACCACAAATTTACCCTTATTGTCTTTTTCTCTCTTCTGTCACTGTTGAATCTTGCTAACAATGAATATCTAATTCCCCCTTTCTTTTGTTCTTAATATTCTGCTTAATATCCAACATGAAATCATTGTATTTATTTTTTATATATTTATTTATTTTGCTTTTGTTTACCAAGTTTGACCAACTGAGTTTAATCAAAAATATATTTTCAACAGAGACCAAGGAAGACAAGTTCCAGCATATTAGATGGACGGCGCAGTGGTGCAGCGATAGCATTGTCACCTCACAGCAAGAGGTTTTCTGGTTCGATTCTTTGCTGGGGTGCCTTCTGTGTGGAGTCTGCATGTTCTCCCTGCATTTGTGTGGGTTTCCTCAGGGTGCTCCAGTTTCCCACGTTACAAAGACATGCATCTGGAGCCTTTCTCCCCAGGCCTCCGCTAAAAATTGGATTTGTTCCAAGTTGGACTTTCCCGGTTAACAAATGATAAATAAATAAATAAAAATTTTTAAACAATCATTAATATACATGAATAGACATTAAGTAATATTTATGAAAAATTATGTATACATTTAACTAGATTACATTCATATGAAATTAACTGCAGCTATTACAGTGTAAAATATGCTTATGCATTAGTAGGTATTGAACAGCAAGTATTTGAAGAGGTGTATTACTGGGTTTCTCAAATCGATAATAGATTATGTGATTAGCATTTAGAAATTCAAAGAAATGGAGGTGAGCGAAAGAACTACCAAATCTACCAAAGCCAGATTTGAGATAAGTTTGGCCTCCAAGACAAACAACAACCACAAAGCATTCTTTAGCTATGTCCGCAACCTCAAAGCAATACACATTTGTGTGCAGAGCTCATTGTAAATGGAGCCAGCTATACTGAGCCAGAAGATACAGCAAACCTCCTGGCAGATAAATACAGCTCCAACTTTACCCCTCTCTCCCCTCAACCTTCCCAAAGGAAATATCATCAAATATAACTCCTCTTACTATCACTAGGGAACAGATCCTTAAAGCTCTCTCTAAGACCAAGAACACTGCATCGATGGGCCCAGATAACATCCCAGGATGCCTTCTAAATAGCATGAAACATGACCTATCAGGGCCTCTGGAATTACAATTTAACTGTAGCCTCCAAGCAGGCTTTGAGCCTCATGAATGGAGAAAGGCACCAGTCATCCCTCTGCAGAAAGGTGGGCCATCTACAGACCCTGGAAACTACAGACCCATAAGTCTCACTAGTCTTATATGTAAAGCAATGGAAAGAATTATCATAGAGATGATCAACAGAGATATAATCAACCTCCAGACACTTGACCCAACCCAGTTTGGTTTCGTCAAGGCAGATCATGCCTACTTAACCTGGTGCACTTCTTTCAGAAGGTCACCAAAGCAATGGATGAGGGCAAAATCGTTCACACTGCCTATCTTGACCTGGCAAAGGCATTTGATGCAATACCCCACTTAGGCATTGTTAACAAACTCAAGAGGTTAGGTACAAACCGATATGTCACCCGGTGGATAGCCAACTGACTCACAGACAGAACCCAGGAAGTTAAAATTGGGGAATCCACTTGTATAAAGAAGTCAGTCACAAGTGGAGTACCTCAGGGATCAGTCCATGGACCACTCCTTTTTGACATTTACTTCTCAGAAGTCAAGTCCAATGTCAGTCATCTCTGGCTAACTAAATTTACAAATGATTGCAAATTAGGAGCTGTTGCTGAATCTCACACTGACACAAATTTTCTCTAGGAGGGGCTGACACAGACAAACAACTGGTATCAGAGCCATGGACTAAAACTAAATGCCAAGAAATACATAATTGTATCCTTTGGAAAGTCATCCATCCATAGTAAAAATCATATTGACAACACACCTCTTAGAGTTGACCCAGTAGTCAGGGACTTAGGGACACACATAGATTGTAATCTAGCCTTTGATCATCATGTGTCTACAGTGGTAAGGAAATCATTCTATGTTGCACAACTTATAAACAAAGGTATGGCATCTAAGTCCATGGAAGTCATTGTTCCACTGTATTTGGCATTCATCAGACCTGTCATTGAGTACAGTGTTCCCTTTGGTATGTACCTAACCAGCCATATCCAACAACTGGAACATCCACAGAGGTTCCTCACTAAAAGAATACAGGGTGTAAGTAAAATGTCCTATGCAGACTGCCTCAAGGCCCTATCACTGTATTCTATCTCCTACAGGCTCTTGAGGGGAGATCTATGGCTTGCATACAGGGGATTGTCAGACCCCAGTCTGATCAACCTCCTGCATATCCACAAAACAAACACCACCAGAATTACCCATTCCAAAGACTTAAACCTTGCCTTGGATATAAATTGGACCTGCTGGAGAGATAGGTATGTATCCCAGAGACTACTCCGTCCATGGAATAGGCTCCCTATCTATGTGAAGCATTGTTTCTCACTAATCCAATTTAAGTGCAACTTAGACAATTGGATGGGAAACTGGAAATTCATCCCTGATTTGGCATCTATGTCTCTAATGTACACAGGTAACCTCTAAATGGTTCATAACCCAGGCCCATGCTCACACTTATCAAAGGTATCAGAACTGGTCAGAGATTTGGGATACATGGCTAGGCTTAAAAAGGCCCATGTGGTCATTAGCATAATAAACACCTATGAACCTATGAACTATGTAGAACAGAAAATGTTAACATTGCAGTTAAGATATGTAGTATAAATTGGGTTGATATATATGGCTGTCATAATGCTTATATTAGAAGTATAGTGGTAGAGGGTGAACAGCGTCACAAAACTATGTATATGGTAGAGAGATGCTAGTAAGACTATTCAAAAATTGGTGATGACTAGTTGTGGAGCTTAATATCCTGAATGAAGAGAAATCATAGGATCATAGCATCGTAGGAGTTTACTAAGCTATCAACCCGGAGGTCATTTCAAGCCTAGCCATTTCCTCCCCTCCTAAACTAGTCAATATGCTAATCAATACCCAGGATTGCATGTAGTAATGACTGCCCATGTCCAGGAGGTTTGTGGGCACTATTCACAGTAAGAATTTATGGTGCCCCATCCACTCATCCAGTTTCCTTTTCAACAGTGTCAAAGAAGTGATCTGTTTCACATGAATTGATAGCCTATTCCAAAGATGCTGCAGTCACTGGGAGACAAATCTGTCCTTCCAGCATGTCCTATTTAAGTCACAGGCCATATTTACATCCCTGGAATGGGGTATCTCTAGTCCCATTTGATTTATGGATGTGCAGCAAGTTCATTAGGTTTGGGTCTGAAATTGCTCTGTAAGCCAGACATAAGTCTCCCCTAAGAAGTCTATACAATGTAGAATATATTGACAGGAACTTTAGTCCATCTGTGTAAGGCACATGCTGGAGTTCCTTGATCTTCTCTGTTAGAAACCTCTGAGGTCTCTCCAATTGCTGCAGGTGCTTTGTATGGCACATGCTGAATGAGACATTACACACAGTTCTGGGCATGATTAGTGACAAGTATAGAGGGGATATAACCTCATTTGCTCTTGAGGTGATACCTTTACTAATCAAGAGACCTACGCGGAGTTCTTCCTTACTACAGTAGACACATGGTGGTCAAAAGTTAAGGTTGCAATCAACTTGTGATCCCAGATCCCTTACCACTTCATAAGTACTTAGGGTATTGTTACTGATTTGGTAGTGTGAAGGGACATTGTTTTTGCCAAAGGGAATGATGATGCATTTCTTTGCATTTAGTTTGAGACCGTGACTAAGATACCAGTCATGGGTCTGCATAAGACCTCCCTGGAGTATACTGACATCATTTGGGGATTTAATAATTGTACCTAGCTTTCAGTTGTCCACAAACTTGGTCAGCCAGAGCCCCTTAGTTCTGGCCTGAACTTCTGAGAAGTGTATACCAAACAGTAGGGAGCTCAGCACTGACCCTTGCGGCACCCCAATGATGACAAGTATGCTGGATGATGTGGAGTCACCCACTTTAATAGTTTGTGACCAGTTTGTCAGCTAGTTGGCAACCCATCTTACAATGATATGGGAAGCTGAATACAATGTTGTTGTTTTCTTTCAGCTTTTCCCAGTTAGGGGTCGCCACAAAGGAACTCCGGTCCGCTAATGATTGGCAGTCGATTTTTACAGTGCTGAGGTGCCAGCCCGATGCCCAAACTTCAAAGAAGGCATGCCCATTCACCCATGTCTTTTGAATGTTACTCGACCGTGAGGAGAACATGCAGACTCCACACAGAAGGTGCTCCAGCTGAGAATCGAATGGGAGAACCTCTTGCTGTGAGGCAACAATGCTACTGCTGCACCACCACGGCTTGGCAAGCTGAATACAATAACGGCATTTATCCTGGAAATGCACAGGAGCAGATCCATTAATTGGATAGGTGAAGCTTTAGTTGTGTTTTAAATGAATTTGCATTCTGAATGGATTTCAGTAGTAGTGTGGTGTGGTTCCATAGTGTAGCTACGCTATTTAGATATAGAGAGTCACCTGCAATATTAGATGGTTTGGTTATAGTGATCAGTGATTTTTCTCTAAAGCATAAAATTCTGTTGGGAAAGTAGTGTTATATTATGTCATTAAGGGATGGGCAATTTTCTGGCTTACAGAGAAGTATTCTATTTTATTTACCTGATAAAGAGTAGGCAATGTGGTAGTTATGCCCATTTTAATTCTCTGAGGGCTAGACAGTGGCATGCTCTATTGCTTTTAGCATAGCATTGCTCACATTCGGGAAGCTGTGAGACTTGAAGGTTAGTGAAGATTGGGACAGCCAAGAGGAGAGAATGTAGTAAGAAAGCAGAGGCTAGACATATTCTGGCCATGTCACTGAGGTATATTTTTACTTTGTATAATGTATCTAGTTTCTGATGTCATTTTAACGGGTCTATATTATATCCTCGAACGCTTAAAAAAGCGAACGCTGGTTGATCGAACTTATTTTCCTGAAACTGCAAAATATCGAAGCAGCAGAAACTTGAATTTTTTCCTAGGGAAAGAATTCGGTTGTCCGTTTCTGTTGCTTCGGTATTTTCAGTGTTATGGTGGAAAGTTACTGGTCGGATTCAGGTAAGTGTGCGATTGTGTGGATGTGAGTGTTAGGGTGATTTAGGTGAGTTAGGGTTAGGGCTCGGGTTAGGTGTGTGTGCGATTGAGTGGACATGAGGGTTAGGGCGGATTTAAGTGAGTTAGGGTTAGGGAGCGGGTGAGGTGAGTGTGCGATAGTGACGGACCTTAGGGTTAGGGTTTGGGTTAAGGTAAGTGGGTAGTTAGTGGTGTGTGCATAGTTTAGTGTAGGGTTAGGTATCAGATTTTAGGTGTATGTGTGTGGATTTCTGTTTGTTTGGTGTGCTTGTGTTGTGTGTATGTGTTTTGGATCAGCGATTTTTTTTCCCTGAGGGAAAAAAATCGCTGATCTGACAGTTCGAGATTGTAAGCTTTCGCTTAAATTAGGTCGATCAATCAGCGTTCGCTTTTTTAACTGTTCAATGATATAATATAGACCCTTTTTAACCATGTGTCATCTATAACGACACCCAGTAATTTTTTGTGGTTTACTCGTTGGATCATGATGCTGTTGGCAATGATAATTTAGTTTATTTTTTTTTTTTTAGAATTTGTCAAAATTACATTCTTATTTCTGTTTGTCTCCTGTACCATTGCTATTTGTACACTACACATCAGTGTTCAATTCAGTGCTGTTTGTTTTTGTCTATACATGTAAGGTTATTTACATTCCATTTTAATATTTACAATGTAGCTATTATGATAAAAAGCTATTAATCACACCTACTATGATGACAGTTCTAAGTTATATTTGTATTTTTTAGCTTACAAGTTCTATAATATTTAGCAGGCTGATCTCTTCTGTACCTGCTTCCTTTCATTTCTTTTTGAACACACATGTCACATTTTTCAAAGTTTTTCTCACAGGGGGTTAAAGTCAGGCAATAATTGCAGACATTAGTTTCATACTTCTTGTTGGTCAAAAATGGATGTTGATACAAAATCTGTTCAAGTAGAAAACATAGCTAGAATTGTTGGTTACAAGTGAAGCAAGTCAATATCGTACCTCTCAACATTCATAATTTTGCAAGATATCACTGATTTTTTTTTCTTTTTTTTTCTTTCCTGTACATAGTGTTTGATTTTCTGGTAAACCCTGAGATCAGTCAGTAATGCTAGACACTAGCTTTATATACAGGCTCAGAAAATGCACATTGATGAAAAACCTGCTGTTCTATTAGCCTTTTAAAGTAATATAGAGCTATTTTTTTAATTGTTCCTGGTTTTAGGTATTTGTTCCTTTCAATTACTTTTATCCATAGGTTCATAGGTTCATACTAGGCTATCTGCCCTGGGGCAATTATAAGCCTAGCCCGATTTTGTTTGGCTTACGCCACCCCTTGATTTGAGTATACTGTGCCCTTTTTACGGTTTAGTTTACTGTCCCTCTGTCTAATAGTGACACGGAAGTAATCCCCGGAACAAACCTACGATCCCCCATCCACTCATCAAGATTCTTCTTGAAGAGATTCAATGAGGTGCTCTGCCTAACATGAATTGGAATTCTATTCCAGAGTGAAGGGAGCCTCTGGGTTATGAATCTGTCCCTCCAGCAAGTCCTATTTATTTCTGTGCTGAGGTTCAAGTCCCTCGAGCGTGTGGCTCTAAGGGATTTAGATTTACTGAGGTGGAGCATGTCCATTAATTCTGGATTGGACATAGCTTTATATGTCAGGCATAGATTGCCTCGAAGTAGGCGGTATGCAACTGAGTAAAGCTGGAGTTTTTTTAACCGAGCAGCATATGGCATCTGTTTGAATCCCTTGATCCTCTTGGTGAGGTACTTTTGGGGTCTTTCTAATTGCTGCAGGTGTCGGGTGAGGTACATCCCAAAAGGGGCATTGTATTCTATGATGGGCCTGATGAGGGATGAATAAAGGGGCACGATTACCTCTCTTGATCTAGATGTGAATCCTTTCATGATGAGGTGGGCCATGTAGAATGTCTTTCTAACCACTTTGGCAATGTGGTTGTCAAAGGAGAGATTGCTATCAACTTGGGTCCCCAGATCCCTAATTACTTTCTCTGTACTTAATGGTTTACCGCCTATGTGGTAGTTTGTGGGCACATTGTTTTTGCCAAAGGGTATGACTATACACTTTTTGGCATTTAGCTTTAGACCATGGCTCTGGTACCAGTTATCCGTCTCTGTGAGACCTTTTTGAAGGATGTTTGTGTCAGTTGGAGAGTCAATTATGGCGCCCAGTTTGCAGTCATCTGCAAACTTGGTGAGCCATAGTCCTCCCATGTTGGCCTGTACCTCATAAAAGTATATACCGAACAAGAGTGGTCCCAGGACAGAACCTTGTGGGACACCACTTGTGACTGGTTTCGAGTCTGACATGGCTCCAGCAACTCTCACTCTGTGGGTTCTGTCTTTGAGCCAGTTTGCGACCCATCTTGTGACATAGGGGTTTATATTTAAGCTGGATAGCTTATCCATGAGTTTTACTGTGGCTTACACAAAGTTGGGAAACATTTTACTGTTACAATTATTTTGAATGATAATCACATGTCTGGGGAATGCAAGGAGCAGTGTAATTAGCATTGGATAGGTCATTGTTTGCTGACCCTGCTGCCATGTTCAGGTTAAACAGGAATTAGTCTTGCTTTGCAGTACTATTGGGGATTTGTAGAAAGGAATTTAGAATACTTTACTCTTTTCATTTGTATCACAATCAGACATCTGAGATATACACAGTCAAACTGGCCCTAAATGAAAAGTACAGACAGTTAATTGCAATGATAGTTTGAGTAGACTTTTATGATTGAGTAATTGTGATATGAGTAATTTTATTATTGATTAGTAAATTTTGTTGCACTTCTTGCTGGAAAAATGTTAACGACTACAAATTTAAAAGTACCTTTTGCCTCATGAAACACAATATTATTTGTTAAACAATAAATTAAAATATAGTTTAAAACAATCGCATAGATAAGTATAAATTTAAAGTGATCAGGAAGATGAATCCAAATGAATATGTATTTATGCATGATCTTCCCCCAAGAAAGTTTATAGGGGGACCCATGGTTTGAAAATCATCTGGGCCACTGCATTCCCTCTTCTCCGAGGTGCAACATTCTCAGAGTTAGTATATATCATTACTAGGATGTGTGGAATGCAGTCCATAGTATCAGATGTTCAGAAGGGTTTGCACCCTAACAAAAAATCCTTTAAATATGTTGGAGTAATTTTTGAAGGTTTCTATTATGTGTAATACATCACATTTAAATTTGCATAGTTTTATGACTTGCATAATTGAATCTCAGAATTCTGAAGTGTTCATATGGGTTTATACTAAAAGACAGGTTGAACAGGTGTGATTTTAGAGAGTTCCCAAATTAGGTCACTTTGTAAAGCTCCCTCTCCTTATCAAGATACTTCACAGGTGTAAACTTCTGAAGCTGCTATTTGGATGGTGGTTTAAAATAAGAACTGGCCAATATCCACATTGGTCTAAAAGACCCGAAAATATATATCTACTTGAAGTACAACTATAATTATTTACTTTTCTTGTTAGCTTAAGCACAGTAACTAATTGTTTATTTAGCTATACTTTTCTGGTATCTATCCCTATACTAAAACATATGTTATTAACCATGGCATTGTTTTTATTGAGACCAGCTGCAAAGTTTCATTGCTAATTCAGAATACTATTCTTATTAGATTTTGTAAACATACAGTAAGGTCTATATTATAGTTGAGAGAGTTGTGTGTCAAACAGAAGAAGAACTTTCCTTAAACAGACGGCAAAGCTATAGAGTTCCTTTCCTATTGGCATTACATATCTTCTATCAAAAAGTAAGAACACTATGGTTGATGTGTTTGTATAACAGAAGTCTGACAAATATCAAAATAATATTTTATAATTTTGTTTAGTTATTATTTAGTTTCATTTAAATGTCAGGGTCTTGCTGAAGATTCTCAGTCAGATTAAAGCTGTTAGCTAAGTTTGTAAAGGCGGGTCATATTTAACTAAGGGACTCCACTTCTGGTTGTAGGAAGAATGATTTGTTTTGGATAACATTGTTTAAGGCCAGAATGACTGTACATTTTCGGATTTGGTTTGGAGGTGAAGAAATGGCCACATGGTGTGTGTGTGTGTGTGTGTGTGTGTGTGTGTGTGTGTGTGTGTGTGTGTGTGTGCTTGTGTGTCTATCTCTCTTTTTCTCTCTCGCTCTATCTCTCTCTCTCTCTCTCTCTTTGTCTCCCTGTTTTTGTTTTCCATGCCTTTGTTAGGGATACCTATAAAAATAAATAAATAAATAAATAAAACAGAAAACCTCTTTTAGTCTGCAAGAAAGAAACCAGAGGGCATAGCACCACCTGGGATGTGGCAGAGTACCTGCTGTCATTAGGAGATAACTAGCCCATGATTATTTTCTATATCTTTTAGGCATTTGTATCACCAATACAAATATGTCCTTTGGCACCTCTTCTGCCTTGCAGTCTCATTTGTGGGTTTTTCTGATACTTCCATCCATCTCTGATCTCTTCATCTTGTCATTCGTCTCCCTCCCAGCCAGCTTCTTCAATGCCCAGGTCATTAAGTTAAACCTAGGTTATCTGGGTCATAGTTAGTGCTTCATTTCTTTCTACCATGGAAACAATGATTTATATTAAACAGTTGCATCCACGATGGTGCTCATAATCATGTGACTTTTATTATAATGTCTCCATATACTTCTCATGGGTTATCAGCTTCTTCTTACATTTTTGTAGCTGATCAGGGAAAGCATTAATTGCTTGTTCTAGTACTAAAATTTTATTCTGAACTATAATGATAATCCTGGGAGTTAGTACCTTGCAGCATTGTCTACATCAGCCCTATAAGATTCACTAATGAGTGTCACATGTCATCACCTGATGCATCTATTACCACAGGGCTGCAGCTGTTCTATGCTAAACACGTGTTATCTGTTTCATTAACTGTTTCACCACTTATGTCACTAATAAGGGTTGTATGCTTCCTGTATTCCCTTTGTGTTTGTATTTTATTCAGTTATCTACATCTGCTTTCTTATATTTTGGGATGCCTATTGATGGTGACATCGGATGATGCAAATGGCCGTTACATTCAAGATGCCATGTGTGCCTTGCTGAGCTTTATGATGTACAGTACTTCAGGAAGTAAGCTTATTTTGGTATCTGTTTTACAGATGCTGAGAGTTCATTTCTATGTCTCAAGCTGCTTTTTTATCTTAAAAATACCGGTGCCGTTAGTATTACCTTTTGCCTGTTTCACTCAACAGAACTTAAGTGAAAATGATATAATTAAGTTCTCATACCAAAAATCAACTTTTGTTCACTTTGTTAGGACAGACTTCTTTATTACTTTCCACGGTTATTACTTATGCATAGTGTTGCTAGGATGCAGCAATGAAGTTAATCACTTAACAAAGCTAGTCGCTAGTTAACTGGTATCACAGCTTTGGCATGCAATGTTTTGACAGATTATATCCCAAATTTATCAAATCCTGGTGCCTCATCTAAGACTGGTTCTCTGGCTTCTAGAATAGGTTTTAGGTCTAGAAACCTGGATAAACCACATACTGGAAAACTAATGAATGAATAAACATATTATTAAAGTGTCACATAAAACTGATATCATAGCTGAACTGCAGAAGGCTTAAGCAGTCATCCCAGTCCCTAAAAATGAACCAAAAGACCAAACGCAGTCATACAGGCTGGTCTCTTTACTATCACCTCTCGTTCTACAATTCTGGCGAAAGCTATAAATCTGTAGCATCTTCTAGGAATCCACAGAATCTTTTGTGAGCAGCAACATGGCTTTCAGTGGAGACATGGCACAACAACCTCTTTACTGTCCCTCACAAATAACAACTATAATTCTATGAATTCAAGAGACCAAATAAGCATTGTTTTTATAAACATCACAGAGGCATTTGTCTCTGTTTCACGTCAAAGGTGAACCTGTATGGCTTAATCATACAGCCTTAGAATGACTTACCAGCTATATAGAAAGCAGATGCTTCAGAGCCATTGCTGTCCATTCTTATCAATGTCGCTATGAATTCTATACAGTAGTTCCACGAGGTTCAGCCTTGAATCCCCCCATCTTCATTATCTTCATTAGTTGTGTTCCATTTTCCATTCTTAATGTCAGGCCCTGTAACTAGGCCCATGATATTATTGTATGCCTGACAGCTCACATATGGTGATCAGCAATATTATCACATAAAAGCTAGCTTAACAGTTTGAATGGCTTAAGAAATTGATATTAAATATTAAAAACAAAACCTCAGGCCATGCTGCGTAGAACCTCAAAGCTGCTTACCATGGAATCATCTCACTGTTCCACTTCGGACAGTTTAAGTATCTAGCGTTTTAGCTAGATTCTTCTTTGACTTTTACTGCACGTACACGAAAAAATGTCTTCAACAAAACCTAATCTCTGCTAAGCTCCTGGTGCAGAGTAGAGACAATTTACCAAAGGGGGAAGGCTTACTCTTGATAATGGCATGTTAATACTCTCACTAGAATATTTATTTATTTAACTTTATTTGCACTTTGTTAACTGGGTTAGTTCCATTACTAGTGGCTTGTTTTCAGGGGAGACCCAAGGTATTATTTGTACTGACTAGGGGAAATTTGGTCATGGCACAGGAAACATTTTCATTCTCTTCCCTTTTTGTAAGCATGACCCCAAGTTCCTCATGCAGGGGTGACAAGGAGGAGGTTCATAGGTTCATAGGTTCATAGGTTCATGTAAGCATGACCCCAAGTTCCTCATGCAGGGGTGACAAGGAGGAGGTGCATAATGACAGGAAAAAGGAGCTGATTGACTGAAGTGTAGAGGAAGAGATGTTGGCTATATTTAAAAGCAGTGCTTCTGAGTTAAATAAAACAAAGAAAAACAGTGAGGATGTTGAAATATGAGTCAAGACTGCAGCAGGAGTGAGCAAAAACACATTTATTTAAAAAAAAAAAAAGTCACTATGTAACAGAAAAAATGGGTTTATAAGCATTTACTATCTGTTGGTCACCATGTAAAAAATGTAAGAAAAAGATAGAGAGGTATATATATATATATATATATATATATATATATATATATATATGAGAAGCAGATGTTATGTTAAAAAGAAAGACGCAAGTGGATTACATTTACCAAGTGCTAGTTATGTTACTGGTACAAGGGGAGTGCTGTCTTATTCTTGTCACCACACATAGACTTTATTTTCATGTTGGATTGAATCATTTAATTTATGAATGTAAAAAAATGCTACTAGCTGGAAAGGATCGTAGTATTAAAGCTGTAAGAGGGTATGTAGGATAAATAAAGACATTGGTTATTTCTGGTTTGACTGAGGGCAGAATCTTGATAATGGCATGAAGAAAAACAGTATAAAGACAGATAATAATAACATTTAGACTGAGTGGGGGCAAAGCCTGATAACAAAGAAAAAGTATATGAAAAAATTGTTGCAGAAAATAGTGAATAATTTGAAAAGGGGAAAGATTATCAGATGAACAAAGTGTAGTACATGGTGAACAAAAAGGGCTTGAAGAAATTGAACATTATACTGTTGACAAAAGGAGGTTGTTGTTGTCTTTTGGCTTTTCCCGGTTAGGGGTCGCCACAGCATGTGTTAAAAGAAAATGAACTTGCTGCTTCCAAAATCTAAGTACATAACATTCTTTACTTACTGTTTTAGCAAGTTAATAGTTTAATTTCTTATTTCTTGGTAAGGGCATTGTCTAGCAGTAACAATTAGAATTGCATAGCACCATTTAATCTTTATCAGAAGTATATTGCTTGGGTCTATATCAGAACATCGAAGTATTAAAATTTCAAATGTTCTGATATCGAACACTATTCAGTGAATGCTAAGAATAGCGAAGCTGCAGAACAGCAAATTCTTTCCTCAGGAAAGAATTCGGTTGGCTGTTTCTGTGGCTTCACTATTCTTAGCGCTGTGGTGGAAAGTTACGGGTTAGGTTCAGGTAAGTGTGCGATTGTTTGTACATTAGGATTAGGGGTGGGTTAAGTGAGTTAGGGTTAGGGCACGGGTTAGGCGTGTGTGCAGTAGTGACAGACTTTAGGGTTAGGGGCGGTTTAAGTGAATTAGGGTTAGGGCACGGGTTAGGTGAGTGTACGATAGTGACAGAACTTAGGGTTAGGGTTTGGGTTAAGGTAAGTGGGTAGATAGTAGTGTATGTTTAGTTTAGTGTTGCGTTAGATGTAGGAATTTAAGTGTATGTGTGTGGTTGCTGTTTGTTTGATGTGCTTGTGTTGTGTGTATATGTGTTTCGGAGCAGAATGTTCTGAATGTTCGACATTTTCATGTTTAGATGTTTTGGGGCAGATGAAATAGCGTTTGCTATTTTCATCTTTCGATAACGTGATATAAACACTATTTCTTTTGTTCGTGAAGCTGCGGCCTATAAATCAGTTTTAGAATTTATGATTTCCACATGCAAAGAACAAAGATAACAAAAACATTAAACAGACATTTTATTCATTGCCTGTTTTATCCTTCCTCAATAATAATAAATAGAGACATTTGTACAATGAATGTCAAACTGTTTTTTCTTTATTATTGTTATATTGGCAGTGATAATAAAATTTAATTTTCTCTTGAAACAAAAATATTTAAAGCTTATAAAACTAATTATTAATGAATCATGAAGATTATTTTAGGCATGTAATTAATGACTTTCATGACTACTGAATCCCAAAAATGGAACTTTGTTGTTTTTGCTTGTTTAACTGCAATTTCAACAAAGTAATATGTGTGTTTAGTTATTTAAAAAAGGCAGACTCTTTGTTTGCTACTTTATTGCAGTTGTCAGTATAGTACATAAAATCTTGTACAAGTGATGTTTATTATCATTAAGAGACAACAGATATTTTATGTCTGAGACTTAGCTGAACTAAAAGAATATGTATGTTGCTTTTTAATATGTATACCAACACCATAGATAGGTTCATAGATAAGAGAGGTAAAAACAGTGCTTCTTTGTGATTCCTTTCTTTTTTTTTCCTAAAGAAAAATGACAAAATGTAAGTTGTTCAGTGTGTGTATCTACAACAACCATAGTTCAGAGTCTGATAACATTTCGGCTGTGTTTATATTTATCTTTTTCCTCACAACTTTGGAACTAATCATTTTATGTTTTGCTGAAAATTTGGTAGGCAGCTGTATGAAACCTTTCATTCCTAGAAAAGGAGGTACTTGTTAAATTATTATAGTTTATTTATTTATTTATTTCAGTTTGTTGACTGGGTAGGTGGGCTGGCCATTTGACCCTTTTCAGTCACAACCCCTGTATAATGATATAATATTTACAATAAGATATGACCAAGACAGATATATTACATAACAGAATAAAACAGAAAACCATTAAAACTGTTAAAATGCTAGAAAAATAGTGCAAACAAGCTATGAAACTATATACATATGAATTAATATATGCAGTTAAAATGTCTACAGTTATACAAGAATGGAAGTTTTTGATTTAGATGCTCTGTTTTCTAAGCTGTATCATTCTGTATTTGCCCCTGTATCCCCCATGTGTGAGCATTTGCCCCTCCCATACTGCCTAACTTCAATATACTAACTCCACAGTTGCACAACACAGAGAAAAGAGAATGATCCTGCACTTAACATAATTTGATAGAAGGTTCCACAGTGCAGACCCTGTAATTTTTAAGAAAATAGTATATTGCAATTATAGTCAAGTTATTTTGTACATGTGCATTTGTATAAACTTTCACAAAGAAACTTATTTTTCTAAAGGTTATAAAGATTACACAGTTTAATTCAGCTTTTCTACAACTGTAAAGTATTATGTTGGTAGCAATTTTAATCATTTTGAAAGAAAATGCTGAATAATTTTACTAGTATTTATATATGAAATTACTGTTTTAATCTGTTGATGAATTACTTATTATAGCAATAACCCACACCTGGGTGTGGGTAATGCTGGATTTACCCACTGTTGGTGTGGTTTGGTCACAAGGGTGAAGCCCGAGTGGCCAAACAAAGACAACCGTGAGTAAATCCAGAGTTACCCACACCCAGAAGTGGGTTATTGCTATTATACAATGACATTATTTAAGAAAAAAAATAATTACTTTTCTTAAATAATGGCATTGTATAATGCCTCCTTGCTGCTCTTCCGCAGCTGTCTGGTATTCTGCGGCAGTTCTGATGTACTGCGCATGCGTATGCTTACGCAGTACATCAGAGCTGTGGGTGGAAGCAACGGAGAAAGCTCCATTGCTTCTTACAAAGTGTCTCGCTATGTTAAAGGGGTTTAACATAGCAAAACAGCTTTAAAAAAAGCAACAGAGAATCTCTGTTGCTTTTTTAAAGCTGTCTTGCTATGTTAAACCCCTTTAACATAGCGAGACAGCTTTAAAAAAAGCAATGGAAAAAGCAAGATCTCTGTTGCTTTTTACAAAGTGTCTCGCTATGTTAAAGGAGTTTAACATAGCGAGACAGCTTTAAAAAAGCAATGGAGAAAGCAAGATCTCTGTTACTTTTTTTAAAGCTGTCTCGCTATGTTAAACTCCTTTAACATAGCGAGACAGTGTGTAAAAAGCAATGGAGATCTTGCGTTCTCCATTGCTGTAAAACGAGACTTATACTAATGGAAAAAGTCCGGGTGACCTGACCTTTTTCCATTAGTATAAGTCTGATTTACAACGTGCACGCTGACCAATCAGTATGCACATTTTGGAATATTAATGGGGGGTCATTGTATAATATACTTTATTTAGAGTGCAATATTTTATTATTGCCTTCTCCATTATTTCTACCAGCTAGGCAATTTCAAGCAAGTCACTTGACTAAATTGAGATATCAGTTACATATTCTGGGCCTTCTTCAGTGAGTATGGGAATTATTTCAAGAAAAAAATGTGTGTGATGATAATTGTACTTCTTTATTTAGTAAAACCTACCATCTAAGTATTAATTCTGTATTGCAAGGTGATTACTTTATGTTATAGGAACTCATAGGAATAGGTAAGTAGTAGACTAATGGCCCTTGCAGGTCATTTTAAGGTGAGGCAATTTTACCTTCACAAGAATTAAACCCTGCACTTTGTGTCTGTCAGGTAACTAACTTAACTGTTATGACAACTGCTCTCATGATTCCCAATCTTCTGGTCTCTAAACAAGAACAAAGAAGAGAAGGTAGAAGAACACCTGTCTTTGAGACTTTTAAAACTCTTATCAGGAAGGTGAACTGAAAGACTTAGAAAATATTTGCAAATCCACCCTGCTCAGAGATGAAATTCACTTTCCTTAATAACACATTACTTTGTATAAGACTTATTTCTATTTTGCAACTTTTTATAAACAAAGCAGCTTTCCTCTTAAGCTAGCTAATTCCTATTATTATGATCTAACGCAAGAAGTCTGGCCTACCCACTTAAGTCCAGCATGCAGAGTTTAACCAATTTATTTATTTATTTTTGAAAATAAGACTGGCAATACATTTGCTTGACTTCTTAGTTTATCTGGTAATTGCTTGCCATAAGCCTCCAGTAATTCCATCACTGCACTGATTCTGGTAAAAATTAATAAATGTCAACAGCACTCATTAAGCCACTCAGGAATTTTTCATTTTATGAGCTCAACCAGACTTTATATTTCAAGATGATACCCACCTGTAGACCAAGACCTGTGTGCATTCTTAAAAATAGGATGAGAGCATGCACTACATAAAAGCAAATGCATTTTACTGGGGATTTAAATACTACAAAGATTATTGACTTAACCATTAAACATCCAAAACTGTATTTTGCATGTAAAGATAAAACTCCAAAATAATCACCTCCAGAATACAATAACAAATAACGCATCTTTGGCAGATATCATATTTCACTTCATCCCCAGCTTACTTCATAAAATAACTGTGGTTTAATTAATCTGGAGGGCATTTTGTTGAAACTACATTTCATTGAAACACACCGCTAAAAATTTCATAAAAACTTTTCTTTTTGCTGGAAGGCAAACCCCCTATACCCCCCATGTGTGAGACTTTGCCCCCATACCTCCTAACTTAAATATACTAACTCCACAGTTGCACATCGCAGAGAAAAAAGAATGATCCTGACACATTGAATCACTGATGGCACACATGCACAAACTTCTACACAGAGGTACAACTGAACTGTGGGCATTAACAAGGAATTAATAATGATCAACACTAATTTGCATTTATAATTCCTAAGCTTCAAAAGCAAGCCCACAGTCATTTTTTACATGCTAGCATAGTATTTGATCATATGTGATTCAATCATTTGTGGTTTAGATCAAATGAGTTTCTGATCTAATGAACCACTAGTTTTCTTTTTTAGATCAAATGAACTATAACCAAACACACACATACACACACACACACACAAACACACACACGCATATATATATATATATATATATATATATATATATATATATATATATATATATATATAAAATACACATATATATGGTTATCAATTTATGAAAACTATACCCCGCTACCAGAAAAAGTTGGAATTGTAGTGCAAAAGAAATTGCATAATTTGAGTAATGCAGACCTTAGTAATGTTATTTCAAGATCGGGCATTCTTCCATAGTATAAAACAGTAAAAGTCACATAAAATCTGTAAAATAAAACTATTTACACTTAAAAAAACTCTAAGACCAATACAATTAAACTGACTATTATGTGAACAGTATTTTTAAAGAGTTTTTTTTTTTCACATGGCCCTCAGTTTTATATCGGCTGTTAAAGGAGGAATATATCTTTTGATAAATTGGGAGAATTGGACCTGGAGAAACAGGGAGGCAGATGGAGAGAGAAGGAGATGATGGCGAGGTGAGAGAAATAGGGGAAAAAGCAAATATCGAGACCAGAGAATGTGTGTAGGATTCTGAGATTTTTCAAAGAAATCTGTTTGATGGAGATGAGTCAGCAAATGATTTATGTATAATTACAGCCCTCTAGCCTCCAGTTGGGAGGATTGCGGGATAATTTACTTAATTAAATGTGAATGCAGAGTGAGCCAGAAAATGGAGATGTTTCGTGTGTGTGTGTGTGTGTGTGTGTGTGTGTGTGTGTGTGTGTGTGTGTGTGTGGGGGGGGGGTATTATAGAAAAAATAAAAAACGATGATGCAGAGACAATCCTGAAAAATATTGGTAAGATAGAAGAGAAGACATATAGAGCGAAACTAAAAGAAGAAAGAAGAGAAATAGCAGAAAATAAGGCAAAAGAAAATAAAAAAATGAAATATGTGGTAAGGTTTCAGAGTAAAGAAGACAAAGAAATGGACAAGTATGAAGTATAGGACAATTTAATAGCTCCTTTGGTTGAAAGAACACAAGCCAAGAAACATTTTTTATTAACAAAGAAACATTTTGTGGCATATTTCAAACTGTTTTTTTTTTTCAATGGAAATTTTTCTTGCAGAATTTGAAAAAAAGGAACCCATGGAATCTTTATGACAAAAACATTTAGCAGGAAAACAAAAAAGAAAATTCATGTACAATTAAGAACGGAGGTATAAGAGAGACTTTGAAAGGACATAAAAATTTTATGTAAAAAAATACCTGACATTGCAAACACTTATGACTATGTTTATAGACTGGTGAGTGGGATTGTAATATTGTGTTTAAAATAGAAAGAGAAAAAATATACATATATCAAACATGATAAATTTGGAGGGGAATAGGGGTGTCATAAACTACTGGGGACAAACCACATTTATTTCATTTAAAAGGACATTTTATAAGTACTATGACAAAAGTAAATGCTATATTTGTGGAGAAATGGGACATGATGCAAATAAATTTGAATTGAAATGTCATAAATGCAATAAAATTAGATATTTATGGACGGATTGCAAAAATGGAAATAAGAGTAAGAAAAAAAGAAGAAAATGAACAAAAAGAAGCACTTTTATAAGTAGTAGAAATAGAGGAAAACTAGATGAGAAAAAATAATAAAGAGGACAGATAAGATGGTTCTGAAATAAGTGATGGGGAAGACATAAATTGGGAGGTAGTAAAAGAAAAAAAGAATTCTATTAGTATAAGGGTAAAATACTGAAAAATAAAATTTAAGGGGATAAGTGCACAAGAAAAAAGAAAGGAAATGGATGAAAAAGAATGTATACAGTGATTGTGGGTTAGTATAATAATTAAGGTATTTGACTTACAGATACAGGGTACGATGTTTGATTCTCACCTTTGGGAGGGAAGTTGGCTTGGCTTTGAATGGCATATTAAGAAAGCTAGCCTAGTAATTAGCTATGAACTAATAAAACAATCAATCTAAGGAAAAGGGAAGATGAAAACTTTAGAGTACTTTCTGCAAATGTGAATAGTAGTAAGAATATATTAAGAAGGATAGGGGTTTGATTGGTGTAATACATGTGATATAGATGTAATTTTATTAGATTTTTAACAAATGAAGAAAGATTACAAACAGAAAAACTATGGGGAGGAAAGATATTTAGAATTTGTGGAATGAGATATGTTCTGGACTAGCCATATTCTATAGAAGTAGAGTAAAGATATTTAACATAACTTTTTTCCCAACAAACATCTTTACTACATTTTCACATATGACATAGGCAAGCTTACATTTTTATAAATGAAAAGCAAACAACATAGCACCACTTTAGTTGCAAACAGTATACACCACAGACACCATTGAAACAACTGTAGTTGCAAACGTTATACATCATTTATAATCTAGCCAGTCATTGTTAGTTTAAAGTCCCCATACAACCCCAAAAAATATAACAACAACTCTGAGATGCGCACAGAATGGAGAAAACTCTTAAGAAGTGTTGTTGTCTGTAATTATGTCTTTTGCCCTTGGTGTCAACAAAATTTTCAGCTGATTTGGTGTTGATGAATAGGAGTTTGCCGGAATTGCATTTCATTGGTGTAATATAGACCCTAGAATTCAATGGGAAAAACAACTGTAGAAATAAAAAAATAAAAAATTTTTTGGAGAATATATAAATTATTATTCAGAAAAAGATTTATTTGATAAATTTATTTGATAAATTCTATACTGATTAGCAGCAAGTGTATTTATGCAACTTACACAGAAAATAATTAAGAAATTTTATTTTTTATATGTATTAAGTTTTTAATTTTAAACCCAGTAAAAAGGTAAGTTAAGGAAAGGAATGTAAAATTAGAGGAAGGAGATTTAGGTTAATTAATGCAGCATATGTAAAAAATTTATTTGAAAGCGTTAAAATAAAGAAAGATAAAAAAGATGAGAGATAATAGGTATTAATATAATTAAATAGTATGATATGAGGTATGGTAAAGAGAAAGTAAAGAAGAGAAATAAGAGAAAAAAAAAAAAAATAAAAAAAATATTTTTTATGGAAAATAAATTGATGATATAGAAAAGTATGGTATAAGAATATAATAATAAAACATTACAGTGTAACACAAAATTTAAAATAAAAAAAAAAAAAAAAATAAAAAAAATAAAAATTTATTTTTAATCAAAATTTGTAAATAGAAAAATAGATGATATGATTGGTATAGATGGTAATAAACAAATTGTGAAAAAAAGAAATAAGACCCATATAAAAAGACAAGTGATAGAATGTCTTTATATTGTAATGAAGAAGAAACTATGGGAAATGTGTTTTGAAAAAAGCAGTAAAAAAAGCAAAACAAAAAAAAAAAAAAGTTTTTTTTTTTCATAAAAAAAAAAAGTAAATAAATAAACATATGATTGATTAAATATGGATATTATAAGAAAAAAAAGAAGGATATAAAAAAAGAATAGACAAAAAGTTGTTTTATGTTATATGGGTTATATGGAATGAAAGGATAAATGAAATTATGTTTAATGGTAAATGTTTTTTTTTGGTTAAGTGTTATAATTTGCACTGGGTGTGTGATGGAGGGACACAGATTAGGAATAATAAGTATAGAGGTCAGCCCAAGTTGGACAGTTTGGAGACAAAACCACACATGTGCTGAGGAGGATAGGATGCTGGCTAGGAAGAAAAGGAAAAAGCTGCAAAAGCTGCAAGGTAGAGGAAAAAGAAGGCTAGATGAGATGTTTATGGATGTGGTGAGAGCGGACATACAGGTGGTTGATATGACAGAGCAAGATGCAGGAGACAGGAAGAAATGGAAACAGATGATACACTGTGGCATTTACAATAACAAACTAAACTCAGATTTGGTTATGGAAGTAGGAGTGAGGGTCTAATAGAGATGAACATTTAGTATTATTGCAAAGTAAATTATGAATATGTGAAAATAGATTTGTATATCCATATATTTGTAGATTTGTAAATATTTGAAAATATGTTGTTAATAAGAGCTGTTTTGCATATAAAGGACCACTAATCTTTTTATAGGTGGCTTGAGATCTTTTATATCCACCTGAGCTACCACCAACTCAAGCAGATGGACTGCACACAACAATCAATCTACCTAGCAGTGGGATAGACCCACAGACTACTACACCAAAGGTGAATGTGCTGCCTGTTGTAGCAGTGACTATGTGCTGAATTCCTTTGTTATCAGATGCAGAGGTTCTGTAAACCTTAAAATACACCTCAGTCTAATTTATTAAGTAAGCTATGGTTAAATTAATATATTCCTCAACAAATGTATTAAAGATAGAAAGAGATGCAATCAGGAAAGACAAGAAATAATATTATTGGATGTTTAATGACTTTCAACATGCATTAGAAAGAAATAAAAGGAATTATGTGAGTATAAAAAATAAATTATATGGAAAATGATGGTAGTTTTTAATGAAATGAAACAGAGGTACTATCTGAAAAGGAGGAAGGAAAAAGTGTTGAACAAGAAATAATTAAAGAGATAGTTAATGAAAAGTGGAAAGTGACAAGTCAAGAATGACTGATGCAATTAATCATGCAATATTTTGAGAAAATGTATAAAAAGTAAATTTTAGGCAACTCCAAATTGACTTATTTTCTAAATTTGAGAGACAGACTATTTTTTAAAGATATACCTATGCAAGAGTTAGAAAATATGCTCAACAAGGTCAATGTGAGTTTTGTGCCTGGAATCAATTGTGTGGGGTATAATGTATGTGAGGCAATTGATGTAATACAAAATAATTATTTACTCAGCAGTTTAATGTGTGGCAGAGTAAGATGTTTAATGCTAGAAAAGGAATTAGGCAAGATTGTAGAGAGTGGCAAGTGTTTTTTGCTAATTATAAATGCTATTATTGAGATGACAATATTTTCAAAAATTCCAATATTTAAGTCTTATATTGATGATATTGTTGGCTAAAGATATACTATGGATTAAAGATTTTATTAAAAGGTTCAAAATTATTCAAAGGGTGTAGGATTTCAGTTAAGTTTAGGTAAAAAGTAAAACTTTAGGGAATGCAGTTCAACTGAAAGTGATACATTTTTCTATGACTAAAATTTCAGTTTTAGGAGTTACTTTGGGAAGAAGTATTGCTGATGAGCAATGGTCAAAAATAATATAGGATATTAAAGATATTCATGAATTATGGAAGAACCTATAGGCTATATTTTAAAAGAAAAGTATATCCGATCTCAACAAATAGTCAGGATGTTACAATCATATAGCCAGATTTGCTACTGGCATGGCTGTTAGGACCCACCATTGCCAGAACCTCAAAGCACTGGAATGGCTAGAGTATCCTACCCTTCTACAGTTCAACCAGCTTATAGTAGTACATAAAATACTCCATCAACCTGATAACACCCCTGCCCTCAAAATTATTCTCACCCCTCATTGTGTCCCCAGGCCATTACGCTCAGCTGATAAACTAATGGATACTGACCCAAAAATCCAACATCTCTACAGGCGATGCTATATTTGCCAACTCAACTGGTAAAATCTGGAATCAACGCCCTACTACCATTACCAAGGAAACCTCACTACCCCTGCTTAAAAGAGAACTCAAAAAATACCTCACATCTCATTGTCTGTGCTCTTGTTCTAAGCCTGACTAACAACTTCACTAATACATATCTTGATATCCAATCTGCTGTTTAGCCAAGTATCTATGCCTCATAGCATTTGATTGTCTAAGCATTGTGAATTATGAGATCTGATTGTATTCTATGTTCACATTTTCTGATACGTCTTTGCCAGTCAGATGGAAGTCTGCACATTGTGTATATTGATATCTGCCTCTATTCTTTGTCTATAATTTTCAACATGTCTGCCTGAGTTTATCACTCAGTGAAGTATGTACTGTCTCTTTTTTGGTATGTGGAGCTTTTCTACCCGGGTCTCCTCTGAAAACTGACATATATCCAGTCAGACTATCCCGGTCAACAAATGTAAAATAAGTAAATAAATTAATAAATAATAAAATAAATTTGATAAACAGCATTCTGTTAGACTAACTTATGTGGGAAGTATAAACATGTTTAATGTTAATAAGAGAAAACAACTGCTGCAAATTGTATTTACTATTACATGGAGTTCAGGATTAAACAAGATTAAGAGAGGAATCTTGTCTAACACATTTGAAAAAAGAAGGATTAGATTTAATAAATATGATCATATAGTTGTTTCCCTTACATTTCTTTTTGGTTATACAGAATGTAAAGGATGATAAAGAAATTATTGCAAGAGTACTGAAGAAAAATAATGAATTAATCTTTTTAAAGCAATGTAGCAATGGAATTCTTTAATTACCACACTTTCATTTTAACATACTGTACAGTCCCTATGCCTGGTGTACTTTTTGTTTTGGCACAGATTGCTATTACAATTGTTTTTTTTTTAGTTATATGTTTATACAGTACTTACAATCTAGTCTCATGAAACAATCTGTGCTTTCTTTTAACTTTTAATGTCACCATTATAAAGCATGTAAACCCATATTTCACAATCAACTATTCTATCTAGTCTTAATCTCAAGATTGATGTTTGTTAAAAACAGTTAAACACACAGATTAACTATTTATAACATAATTTGAGATCAGGAATTAACTTGTGACCATATTGTTTTATTTTCAATCTATTACAAATCTTAAATGGACCAGAGACTTCTCACCTCACAGTGCAGTCTTTTTTATTAAATACATAGACTCCTTAAGTACTTTGTTCTGTCACAATGCTCTCGCCAATCAGTTTCCACGACTGAATCCTATACTGCCTTTTCTGTAGTTCTGTTTCTGATCGCTAATAGTTCTCAATTACATATATTTAATCTCTGTAATTTTTTTGCTTCTCCTATTGATAGTTTATCTTTGTTTTTCCTTTTTTAGTTACAGTTTTCTAAGCCACTACCAACGTTAAAGATTCTATCTATCTTATTTTATACCCTCTTGTCTGTGAGAACAATTTTTAAGACTTATATGGGTAAAGAAATATTTTGAAAAACATTTCCAATTAAAAATCACGTTCTCAATATGGCTGCATATCTAGGGTTAAAATACATTTCCTTCCATTGATCATCTGTAAAATCTTTAGGTAATCATTTATTCCATGCTATTTTTACCTCTTGCATTGTATTATCTTCTGAAATCTAATATTGCCTGCCATGTGGTACTTATCACTCTTTAAACTGAGCCATTTCTGTTCTGGTATCAATTAAACCATGATCCCATCTGCTTGAGTTGGTGGTAGCTCAGGTGGACGTAAAAGATTGCGCAACACTTATTATAAAGAGAGGGGAAGTTCCACAGTTCCCTGGCCAAATTTCAAAGACAATATGAATACCATCTCAGGTATCCCCTGAAGAGATGCCATTGGCCTATTGGGACTCACCCAGTCAACAAAGTATAAATAAATAATTAAATTAAAATAAAAAATAAAATATATTATTTGTTGTTTAACAAAGTTACTATCCAACATCTATATATATCTTCCTTGAACTCTAACATTAGACACAAACACACACACACACACACACACACACACACACACACACACACATATATATATATATATATATATATATATATATATATATATATATATATATATATATATGGATTCACTTCACAAGCTCGAAATACTGAAATCTCGAATTTCAGTATTTCGAGCCCAAGAAGTTGAATCCACAAAACAACGAAAACTGAAAATCATGAAATTTAAAACATCAAATACTGGAGGTTTTGAATTTTGCGGTTTTACTACATACACACACACACCATCCACCACACAAACACACAACCACTCTACTACACCCACACCCCCCCCTACTTAAATATTCTCACTCTGAAATTACACTACATACAAACACACACAAAACACCACCACACAAGCTACTTTCTCTTCGCACACACACATCACAGCAACAAAATACACTGACAAACACCACAGCCCCTACCCAAACCATTTAACACACACACACACACACACACACACACACACACACACACACACACACACACACACACACACACACACACACACACACACACACACACACACACACACACACACACACACACACACACACACACACTTACCTGAATACCTGACCATAGAGGAACTGTAGAAGTGCGAAATTCAAAACCTCTGGTATTTGTGGTTTTGAATTTCACGCTTCTAAACTTTCGTTGTTTTGTGGATTCAACTTCTTGGGCTCGAGATACTGAAATTCAAGATTTCAGTATATCAAGCTTCTGAAGTGAACCCATATATATATATATATATATATATATATATATATATATATATATATATTAAAGCTGATTTGTGTTCAATGACTGAAAAATGTACATAGCGTTATCCTATTTTATTAAAGAATCTCCTTGCTGCCAAAAGCTTGGTATAGAGGCTCTAAATAAAAATCTGCAGAAGCAACAGAGACCTCCAAAACAGACATCCAAGCAACCTCCACCCCCCCAACACAAACTATGAAACACATACTTCACAAAACCAGTGTGCCATGCAATCACAGCCCTTAAGGCAACATAACATACCCAACACACTAGTAATAGGTGACTCTATAGTCAGGCACACTGATGTCCCACTCACTACGCTGAATAAGGAGAAGGTTACTGTTATCTGCCTGTTAGGTGCCAGGATCCATCACATAACACAAGCACTCAGGTCACTCCAGAACAAGTACAAATACAACTCTGTCATTGTCCATTTTGGTGTGAATGACCTGAGCCATACCTCCCTGGACTACATGAAGAGAGACATGGAAGAACGCTCTGATCATGTAGCCCAGGCTGGTATGACCCTGACCCTGAGTAGCATCCTGCCCTCACCAAGAATGATATCATGGTATAAAGAAAAAAATGATCAATTTCAACAACTGGATAAGTTTCTGGTGTCATTCAAAGGGGATCCAGTGTCTGTCTATCTGGGATGACATGCTCGGGAAGCCATGCTGCTTCGCTTGAGATGGCTTGCACCTGTCACCCTTAGGCTTTTGAATAATGGCCAAGGTTCTTGCCACCCCCATAGTGCCTTTTTTATGCAAGGGTCAAAAGGCAAACCCACCTCCATAAATAGCACAAGTAACAAAAAACTGAGGGTAATGCTACTCAATGCCAGAAGTCTAAACCACAAAATGCACACACTCGAGGCACTCCTCAGTATGGAGAAAATCGATATATGTGCAGTAACAGAAACCTGGTTTAAGGCTCCAGAGAGCACCCCAGCACTACCAGGCTACAACTCATACCATACATTTCGGTCCCAGAACCCGGACCGAAATACAAAAGGCTGGGGTGTATCTATATTCATCAAGAATACCCACACCTCCAGGTTAGTGGACACAAATGTGGCCCAGCACATTTCCTGCAGTGGGTTTTGTCACCATGTGTAGTACTGGCAACTATAGTGACTCCAGTATCTGTTACAGATCTCATGCTGCCACTATAGGTGTCTACTATTTGCTGGCATCCCATTCAGCCACCCGGTTCCCTTATATGATCACATCCATACCATAGATAAAAGTAACAACACATACTACTCCATTCAGCAATTGGTAGGAAGAGTGTCTTACCTTGTGGCTGTGCCCCCATTGAGGATGGTGCTGGAGGGCTGCCTATGTCGGATACACATAGTACACTCCCTATACATGGTTGAGCATAGGTAGTGTTATGTTTGGCATCCCTTTTACTGTATGTGCGAGTCAGAGAAAGGTGTCATTCCCTGGGTCCCTACTGTGTCAGTGTATGTGCTATGTGTTGCCTCTTTGCCAAAGCCAGGGCATACTGGGCACCCCTCCTTCTGCCTACTGGGGCAGGCTCAGGTTGTTCCTCCTCTGAGTCACTCTGTGCCTGTGCAGGCCTTGGAAATGGTGGGGGGCTGTGTGGCCCTGCCCCATGCTGTTCCTGCTGCAGCTATTTCTGCAGGATCATATTGTGTAATATAGCACATATGATGACAATTTGAGTACATGTAGCTGGTCAGTACTGCAAGACTCCACCGGATATGTCCAGGCACCAGAACCGTGACTTGACGATTCTAAACACATGCTCTATTATAATTCTGGTCTGTGCTTGTGCCTCATTATGGAGTTCTTGTTTGGATGTGTGTGCATTTCTGATGGGTGTCATCAGCCACGGCTCCAGTGCGTAACCAGCATCCCCCACTAGGTGACCATAAGGGATGTCCCCACTGGAAAATCTCTGGTACAGCTGTGTCAGATGCCAGATGTGGGAGTCGTGATAGCTTCCAGGGCAGCTAGCACACACATTCATTATAATGCCCTGGGCATCACACACCACCTGGCAGTTGATGGAGGGGAAGCCCTTGCAGTTGATGTAGACCCTACCCCACTCAACGGGTGGTGCTTTGATGTGTATGTGCATGCAGTCTATAGCATCCACTATCCCAGGGTATTCTGCTATTTGGTGGAAAAGACGCATATTAATGGCCAATGTCTCATGGGTGTTGGGGAAATATACGTGCTTACCAGCATGTGCTGACATGGCATCCAGGAACTGGTGGAGTACCCTGAATGCTGATGCCTGTGAGATCCCAATGATATCCCCGTTGGACTTTGGACGGTACCTGTAGCTAGTATTCTTAGGCCTACACATACCTTGGTATTCACTGGGATGGGTTCCCCTCTGTTAGTTCTGTGTATCAGGCGTGGCTGGCATAGCTCAACAATTTGCTGCAGGAGGTCCCTGCCCACCCTATAGCACTCCACTGTCTCCAGCTCATGTAGCCCCTGGTAGGTTACCCTAGGACTGTATACTCTTCTCCGTCTCCTCACTGTGGGTTGGTTGACAGCATTCTCATCCTCACGATGTTGATGTATGATAGCTGCTGCAGCCCCTATTATTTAATTGTTTTTATTTGTTAAATTTCCCCACTTGTATACACCGGTGGTGTAGAATATGTGGGAAAAAACAGAGGGAAAGGTGTTTGCATAGTTTATAGTCGTGGTCTGGGCTGGGCTGCTGCCTTTGTAATTGGCTGATTCTGATACATTTCACCTGCCAGCTATGCTAGTTCTCCTTGATTACCTTCCTACTGCTGTTTTCCCTTCCCATTGCCTTCCTGTTTAAGCCCAGGGGCATGCCGTGCAAACACAATGCTCAAATGTGCACAGAGCTGCTATTTCCTGGTTTACTTTTTTTTCCCTTTTAAAACCCACACCCGCTTAGGCAATGTAAAGAGTGCTAGGAAGCCTCAGACACACACCCTTATTTAGCTCTGCTAAGCTAAGGGCAAACCCAAGCCACAGGGCTCCAGTCCACCTACAGTATGCCTGACACTCACCGCTATGATGTCAGCTAACTCTTATGCTTGAACCATGCTATTCCTGCACTTATACTATTGGGTGCTAACTAGCATTGAAGGGAAATCTGGGATTCAGTATCATTCCCCTCATTTGCATAGGATTGCCTGCTAATGCATAGTTACAGGTCCTACACTGAGCCTACCACCTTAGCAACCGCTATTCACTGGCCATGTTGTCTTCTGCCTGCCATTGAGTACAATGGCAAAATAGTGATTTTAGTTAGAATGCTTATTTCAGGTTCTTTTTTATATTTTCGGCCTGTTCCTGTTTGTGCGCCGCTGCCCTATGCCCGAGGGGTGGTTTTTGCAGGCCTCTAAACAGTTGAAATCGGCTAAAAAAAATGAAAACTTATTTTTTTCATTTTTGCAGCTGTTTTCCATGCCAGTGGCCATATATTTGGCCATTGGCATAGTTTCTACACAATATACACACTTTATTTGGAGCTGTCATGGCTCCGTTTTGTAGTTTGCAGAAATGTACTCCGTTACTAACCAAATACATTTCTACACACTACACTAGTCTTGCACGGCCGGCTGACAGCTTCCTGGATCACAAATTCACCTCATTTGCATGGTTTTCACCTGCAAATGGGGTAATTTGCATACAGGAGCTGTGTCCATGCAGGAATAGTGCAGGAGTGCTCATGCACATCCCTGCAGCTTATTCTTGGATTGCACGGCAGCCATATTGCCTCCAGGAGCTCCCTTGCTCCGGGGGGTGGGTTTTGCAGGCCTCTAATTTTATTTTGGAAGGTCCAAGTATAAATTTAAGACATATGGATAGAGCAATCAAAATTAATGCACATTATGATTGTAATTCTATGGCTTTAATATACATTGTGGTCTGCTCACATTCTGATGCTTTTTATATAGGTATGACCACAAGAACTGTATCTACAAGAATTAAGAAACATTTATATGCCATTAGAGTTAAGGATGGTAATACTGCCTTGTTTAAACATACATTAACTTGTGTTTTTTTTTTTAAACTTCATTTTTCTGTTTTGGAACATTTGCCTTTTGATTATAGAGAGGAATGCCATACAAAACAGCCTTTAAGAAAATAAACTTTATGGCAGTTAAAAATGCAAGAAGACAGGTTTCTATGTTTGACTGAAACTATTTGTATTCATTTTTTTGTAATGATGATGTGTTTTTAAAGCTTTATAGCTTTTATTAATTGTTTGATTGTTAGTGATGTGATAATTGGATGATGATGCTGATTGGTTCTTTTGTTTTATAAAAAAAGTTGCAATGTCTTTGTTGCTCATTCTGATGAAGCCCTGTATCAAATGAAACTGCTTAATAAAACTATTGCATAGTTTTTACTGTCTTCTCTTTTGCTACACCAGTGGACATTTTTGTTGTTTGGTTCTACTGATTGCATCTAGTTGGGCTTTTCATTTGGGTCATGAATGAAAATGGATCATAGCGGTTTGATTTGCTTATTTGCTAAAATAAACAAATAAATAAAATAAGTTTTAATCACACCATAAATGTTAATACCAATCAGATTATCAGCTCTGTTTCTGTACACGTTCCAGGAATGAACTACACCATTCCCTATCATAACCATATTATAAATGGAAATAAATTCAGTATTTTCCTTAGAATTAGGACTTGCCTCTACCCACTGCAGGTGTCAAACTCTGCCCATACAGTCAAGCATGGAGATTTTGAGCAGGTACAAAAATGGCGGAATTTATAATCCTGTTCATTTCTTATTCTTTTGCTTTCAGGCCCCTGTATTGTCAAAGTTTTATCTTCTACCTGAAATATATGTTAAAGAACAATTGACCAGATTTGCCCATTCAGTATCAGTAAGAAACTTAGATAGCATTTTCCTCCTTTGAATAGTTTATTGGTACTTTCAGAAAGATTCTGTGGGACCAACATGAAACTCAATGCAGTCAAATTTTTAATTATGTATACTGACAGAATTAATCCCATTTATTTGATGAGAACCCTGATGACTTTTATATAGATGGGACAAGGGAAAATTCATACTTCTCTTTTTGATAAATGTTATCTGATGTTTAACATCCACCAAAACTACTACCACCTCAGGCCAATGGAACCCTTTGGGTGAAATGCATATTAACATACATGACTATACCAGAATGCATTGCATGACTGTGCCAGAATGCATTGCATCCTCATGCTTGCATCACATGCTGATTGCTCATAACAAACTGTACACCATTTTCTCAGCTCATCCACATCACCTAGCTCTTTTCCTTCCATCTGCCCCTATAGGTTACAGTGCAGTCAAGCAGAAAGTGCATTATATATATATATATATATATATATATATATATATATATATATATATATATATATATATATATATATATATCACACAAACACACACACACATGCATGCACACACACTCTAGTGTGAGCTGAGCTTGGGAAGGCACATGGATTCTCTCTGCCTTTGTGATAACAGATACATCTTTATCATTACTTTCACTGTGTTGTCAACCAGCACTTACACTCCCAGAATACTGGGTGCCAGAGTTATCCAACGCCATGGTTGCATCAAATTGCAAAGGATGTTAATCATGTCTTTGCACAACTTTCTGCATACTTAGCTTCTAATGATTCTGTTCTGAAAACTAGCTAAGCAGTGACAGCAGTGACATACAAATATGCCTGTTTGTATAGATGTGCCTTCATTTAGAAAGGAAAAAAAAAAGCTGCATTTTTCATCCTTAAAACCGGATCCTTTCCATTTCTACTACATATACAAACTGTGATCCAGCTCTGATCTAATCTTTTAGCATATTGTGATTTTTACTGCAAGATAATTTTCTGCATGTGATTTAGGTAAGAATGGAAGATTAATGTAAACTTAACTTGAGTTGGTTTTAAATGGTCATTCTTTACACACCATGTTCACCATGCATCTAAAAATGTTTATTTTAATAAAGCTTCAATAATAATTTGTTCAGAACAACCATTTCCACTCTTACATTTTGGTAGGAAATATTTTTTTTCCCATGAGCCACAGCTAGCTAATCCTGTAATAGCTGTCAAAGTCAGGTTTGCATTTCTGATCCACAGAAATCGATCCTTTTCACTTAAGGAATATTGTCCCAGTGAGGTCCAGTGAAAATCCACCCTGGGCTGGCACATTATGTTATACAAATATAAGATGTTTGCATATGTCATGAGCAAGGAGGGCAATGCTATAAACATGAATTATAACAGATTTAGGTGGCCATTCGGAGCACATTGTGTTCTCCATTTAACCAGCACAGTTTTTATTTAAACTGACAAGGCAATCTAGTCAGAACAGCCTTTTACAATAATACAATTTATATCTGAAATATTATATCTTATGCCAGAGTAGCACATCGTGTGCTCTTCTGACAATGGTCTGACACAATATGCTACAACTGGGGTGGGTGTTAGACAAGAAATCACAAAACTCAATGAGGTCAGGGTGCTTAGTTTTTCTGAGCAAAATACAATTTTGTCCATTTCTAATACAATATCTACTGAACATAAAGTAAAGCTAGGCGAGTGCTTTGCTTTGTTTTGAGAGAGAGGCAGAGAGAGAGAGAGAGAGAGATTTTATCGCTGCTTAAAGCATAGTTCAACAACAGAGGATAAATCTGGTAAAAATGTCTAAAGAAGAAGAAGAAGAAATGATAACATTAACATTAATGCTATTAAAATTCTTAACAAATTTTCATATTCTACTAGTCAAATTTCATACCTTGACATAAATTAATGAATTAACCAGACTTCTAATACACAAGTCTCCTGTTTTGCTTTTAAATGTTAATGAAATTAAGAAAGAGCAGTAGAAACAGCAATTCTTTCTTCTTGAGAAGGCAGATTAGGACAATGAAAAGATAAAGGGTCTGTCCCTTCAAATGATACATCAGAGTAAACCCCTTCTAAACAAATACTATAAAATACTTGTTTGAAAATAGAGCAAAGCAAACAATGATTGGTGACAGCAGTTCTCACAAAATCTGACTTCTGAGATTAATTAAAATTAGAAAATTCTGTTACCAAATAGTTTTATTGTACCTGGATGCATTGTGGGACGTTGGTAATGTGGTTAAAGTGTTACTTTACTGATACAAGGTGCAGGGTTTTGCTCTTACATGGGGTAATTGGCTAGGCTTAAAATGGCCCACAAAGGTAATTAGCCTAGTACTAACCTATGAAGCTATGAATTTAATATCCTGTGCCTTTGTCTCATTTGCTGGATTTGGGATAGAAAATACACCTCAGGCCTGACTTAAATATTTGTCTTGAGTTTCTAGCATGGAGTACACAGGTTTACTGGAAATCAATAAGTAAACAAAGTTACATACTGAAATGTTTTCATACATAATGCTTTGCTTTTAAATTCACTTTGATTACGCACTGATGGAATTATAATTGTGTGTTGGATCATCATAATTAAAGCACTGTCCAGATATTCATGAAACAAGCCTGTATTGCTACAGAAGTCCCCATAACAGAAAGGAAAAACAAGGGTCTGAAATGTTTGTAATTTGTTCAACAACACACAATCATATCTGACAAGTTTAACAGGATTACCTGCATAGCCACCTATGTATGTGTGGGATTCACATCAAATTTAATTATCAAATTCTCATTCCGTTGTTTTTGACAAGACACAAATAATTATATGAACAGTACACAGCGTGCACAGGGTTGCTGCTTTGGCTGAAATGGATTTTTAATTACCTTTTCTAGAAATTTTCCATTTTTGTTAAATGACCAAAACAAGGTTGAATAAATGACTAAAGTAACTGAATGACTTCCTGATCTAAAAGCATGTTTTTTGTGTGGTTCATGTCAGTGCAGTAAGTGGCGACAGAGCTCAGAAATAAGCATGGCTTTTGTTCTACAACCTCTTCATATTAAATATTAATAACTGCAGGAAACAAATTCTGAAAACACAGCCAGGCCCATTGTCAACATATGCATTTTTATTACTTATACAAAAATATTACTTTCCTCTCTTAAACACTTTAATAGTCATATTAAGCTCTGAAAGAGCATACACAAGAACAGTCTTTGACAACAGACTGTACCTGTTTATTCGTTTACTAATTGGAAGAGTATGAGTGGGCCAAATGTGTATGTGCAAAATTCCAGGTGCAAAAGTTGTACTTCATTGTCGGTACTCAAGTCCGAAAAGCCATAACATTTGCCAACTACATAATTTAATTAAAGATTATATATTTAAAGCAATACTTGCAAATTTAACTATGCAGTCAAAACTATTGTGGTTAAACAGAATCTGATGTGCATATGTCTCACTTTCTCATCGCAGAACTGATTTTTTTATCATTTGGAATTGAGTTCTCATATCTTTAACATGTGATGCATGCTGACATTCATAAAATATGGAATGGTTTTCTCATGTGCAAGATGTAAATCTGTTGACCTCATCACCTTTTACCATCAAAGGGCAAAGCTGACCGAAACTGGAGCTCACATATGTGTTTTCTTCTTCATGAGACATGACTTTAGAGTTCAGTCTCTTGCAAACTAGAGAAATGTTAGTTGTACCGCACTAAATGTCCCAATTGCAATGTAGTATTATCCTTATGGGAGTAAGATGTGGTCAGCCTAAGATGATGGCTCTATAAATTGTCTTGGTAATATCAGACTGTGTAACTAAGCAAGTCATATAAACATACCTAACACTGACAGTGTTTATAAGCACAGAGGTAGCAGGAACAGGAGCTAAGTTGTGGAACTATAAAACTCACGTTATTATAACAGTGGAGTCATTTGGACATTTATGGTCTTTCCTCCCCCACTTTGTGTTACTGCACTGAGAAATTCTTATGGTGGTATAGTACAGAGAATGCAACAACTGTTTGCTTATCTAGAATTCAGGTAAAACATTTAAGCAGGTGTAAAAATCAAATCAATTTTTCGGAAAAAATAGGCACGGTTAGCAGCCTAAAAGGGTGAAGTATTGCCTTTTTAACACTGTTCAGTCTAGAGTTAATTTATTAGGCCTGCATTTGTTTTATTTTTTGTAATGCTGCCCCCCCTCACCCTGTGATGCCTGCTAAACATTAACTAACCTTTTCATTGACTGAGTCCTTCATTTTGTATTATGCTAGACTCCATAGAGGGAGACCTTTGTACAGACAGCCATCAGAGATATTTTGTACCATAATTGGCCTGTTTTCCTGTGGCAGCCATGACATGTGAAAAGTTCCCAGTGCCAGACTCCTCATATATCCACTCTACTGCTCATGTCCTTCAATGGCTACAGTTTGGTGAGTGTGCATGTTACGACTGCAGTTCTACCTGGATACAGTACTGAATCTCAACTGGCTGTCAGTATTACAGTAGACCAGCCCCCCCCCAATGAGATGGACGAGTCAATGGCAGACAGTAATTCCTCTGTACTTGGCTGGTTTTTTCAGCACCATGTCAGCAATTGATCCCTGACAATCTGGGTCACAGTCAGGGCTTTATCCCTTTGAACCACTGAACTTTAAGGCCACCCAGCATGTTGTATTTCTACTTCTTCCTGTTTATTTGAGTAAGTGGAACTTTACATGGGGACTTTCTCTCAGAACCACAAGAATAGATAGCAAATGTCCTGATACTATGTAAAATAAATTGAAAGTCAAAAAAATAGTGCAGAAGATTATTTTGCTTTTGTATTTGATGTTTGTGTTTGTACTTTACGAAGCTTTTCTTTGTGTTACAGTATTGAAAAGGGACTTCTGCCTAGCTGGGCTATCCTGCTTAACAAATGGAATTAAATAAAATAAATCACTAAATCATGTGACTGTTACACTTTTTAAGTTTTTTTTCCTCGGCAGTTTGCCCTCCAGGACAATGGGATGTTTTTCTTCTTATATATTGTACTTTGGTTTAGGGAAATTGCGTCAAGATATTGCAATTACAGACCTGCTATATACTCCTCACCAGTGGTACCTGCAGTTCCTCTATTAATTGAATGTGATTACAGACATTAAAATTTCTGTAGGGACCCTTGCAATGGGTACACTACAAAAGCTTACTTTCTGACATCATGGTTAGAACTTTACCTATATACTGACTATCCATCTACATTAGAAGGTATAGAATTTAATGTCTTTTAAAATTATTTAGTTAGTAGCATCTGTTTAGTTATAGGTATTTGGACACAGGTAAAGTTTTATAATCTAATAGTTCAATATTTGTAGAGAGCTCTGCAACTAGGTATGACAGATAAGATTATGAGCATATAATTAACCATGTATAATCTTGAATTTGACTATCTCAGTCAATGTTTGTTTGTAAAAAGTGCCTCTGTGAACAAATGAGCTATCCCGTTGATTCTCCCATGTCACCCCTAGAAATATGTAGTTGTGTCTAGCTGGTGTTCCTGGTTAATAAATAAATAAACAATTTAACAAACAAATGAAAAAATAGTAATGAATGGATAGAGATTTTAACTGCATTATGAACTATAAGTTCAATAAATTGGAATGACATATGAATCAGTGAAAAGCAAAGACTCCTCCCACTGCATTGCTGCATAAGTCAAACATGGTAATGTCCATAATACCTCCCATCAGTGGCCCAGCCATAAACTGCACTCATCTCATGTTATACAAGGACAAATTGTATATGACTCGTAGTTTACCTTATTGCAGTCAGAATGAGAAGTTCCTGCTTGCTTCAGCTTTTCCCATTGTATATCATTGCTTGCAAATTGTGGTCCCTGTTTCCGTGGACTTGATTTTTTCATCATTATCACCCCCCTCACCATCTCTGTCACCATGCTGTAAATGAATTATACCTAATCCTAGAATAAAATCCCTGCAAAGATTGTTGATATTATACATTGCCTGGAATTCGAAAAAGAGGTACCTCTCTGTGCTGATAAGTACAGATATGCTTCATCCATACCATAAAAGGTTTATTCATGTGCCTAGAACCATCATAAGTTAACTGTAGAAGCATGCAACCAGGCATAGCCCTCAACATCTTTGTGCAGGAAGTCTGTACAAAGTGAAAAATAATGGGGGGATGAAGGCCCCAAAATAGGGACAGATTTTAAATATTGCTTTTATAAACTTAGAAGGTTGCTAGAATAACTGGTTTTGTGTTAGCATGCATTTTCTGAAGGGTATGAAGTCTGAAACTCAAATGCCTTCCATTATTTAGTGACTTCAGTCCCCAGTAATTTGCCAGAAAACTGCAAATGTTATGAAGAATAGACCCAAAAATATGAGGCAAAAATTTGGACATTCTGTGAAAATCTGGACAGTTGAGAGGTATGTAACCAGGTATGGACTAAGTAAAATCTCATTTTCATTGAATGATGTAGGCCAAGAAGCTGTAGTTGCAGTGCAAGTGAAACAAAGGAATAACTTTAAGTTCCCATATTGCAGTGTCATCATCTTCAGCTTAAGGTAAAGTCCCTTTATAACATTCCTCTTCCAGAGTCACGATGTTCAATTCAAATGTTTTTGAAAACTCACCTGCTTTGTCCACCAAAATGCTCTGATCTCTTCACTGCTTAATAAACAACTGATCAGATAATAGGTTCATAGGAGGTTACTAGACTAATAGCCCTAGAGCCTTTACCAGCCTAGCCATATTTATCCTGAGTTGTCCCAATCGTCAGTAGTTAGGTGAGTGAAGTTCACAGAGGTATGGATCTATGGTAATTGATACCAACTGCATGTGTCCATGAGCAACATGGGTGCTACCCAAAGAGTGAATTTACAGTCACTTATCCATTGATCTAGGTTTCATTTCTAGAGAGTCAGGGAGTGGCTCTGTTTTACATAAATGGGAAGCTTGTTCCAGAGAAGGGGTAGTATCTGGGAGATGAACAAATCATGCTGGAGAGATACACACATCTCAGAGGCTAGGTTAAGATTTCTGGAGCAAATGCTCCTCATGCAGTTTTATTTATGAATGTCTATCATTTCCATTAGGACCATGTCGCAGACTGCCCTGTAAACCAGGCACAGGTCACCCCTTAGCAGCCTGTTAGAGACAGAATAAAGTGACAGGGCTTTCAGTCTTTCTGTGTAGAACTTGTTTTATGTACCCTGTATTTTCTTGGTGAGAAACCTCTGTGATCTCTCCAGTTGTTGCCGGTGTCTGGTGAGATACTTGCAAAAGGGAGCATTGTACTCAATTATTAGTCCAATGAGGGCTGAATATAGTGGAATTATAATATCCTTAGATCTCAATGCTATGTCTGCACTTATGAGATGTGTCACATAGAAGGATTTCCTCACAACTATGGCTACGTGGAGGTCAAAATGCAGATTGCTATCGACTTCAGTACCCAGATCATGTACCACTGGGTCTACACTTAGAGGGGTGTTGTGTATAATTTAATTAGCAGGGATGTCAGCTTTCTCAAAGGGAATAATAATGCATTTTTTGCATTTAGCTTCAATCCATGGCTTGGGCTCCAATCATTTGTCTGTGCTAACACTTTCTGCAGTATATTAGCATTGTTGGGGGATTGATCCCAATTTGCAGTCGTCAGCATACTTGGTCAGCCACAGGCCATCCACATTTGCCTGGACTTCTGGGAAATAAATTCAGAGCAGTAAAGGACCCAGCAAAGAACCCTGTGGTATGCCATTAGTGACTGGTCTTTTGCTAGAAGTGAAGTCACCCACT